>NW_025423876.1:600000-765965 GCF_020740605.2 Lemur catta | reverse complement strand
CCTAGGATAGTGTTAGGGTTAGGGTTAGGGTTAGCATCAGTTCAAGGATAGTGTTAGGGTTAACGTTAGGGTTAGCATCAGCCCTAGGATAGTGTTAGGGTTAGGGTTAGCATCAGCCCTAGGATAGTGTTAGGATTAGGGTTAAGGTTAGCATCAGCCCTAGGATTGTGTTAGGGTTAGGGTTAGCATCAACCCTAGGGTAGTGTTTGGGTTAGGGTTAGGGTTAGCATCAGCCCTAGGATAGTGTTAGGGTTAGGGTTAGCCTCAGACCTAGGAGAGTGTTAGGGTTAGGGATAGGGTTAGCATCAGGCCTAGGATAGTGTTAGGGTTAGGGTTAGGGTTAGCATCAGCCCTAGGATAGTGTTAGGGTTAGGGTTAGCATCAGGCCTATGATAGTGTTAAGGTTAGGGTTAGCATCAGCCCTAGGATAGTGTTAGGGTTAGGGTTAGGGTTAGCATCAGCCCTAGGATAGTGTTAGGGTTATGGTTAGGTTTAGCATCAGCCCCTACGATAGTGTTAGGGAAAGGGTTAGGGTTAGCATCAGGCCTAGGATAGTGTTAGGGTTACGGTTAGAATCAGCCCTAGGATAGTGTTAGGGTTAGGGTAAGGGTTAGCATCAGCCCTAGGATAGTGTTAGGTTTAGGGTTATGGATATCATCAGGCCTAGTATATGTTAGGGGTTAGGGTTACCATCATCCCTAGGATAGTGTTAGGGTTAGGGTTAGGGTTAGCATCAGCCCTAGGATAGTGTTAGGGTTAGGGTTAGGGTTAGCATCAGCCCTAGGATATGTGTTGTTAGGTGTTTAGGGTTAGCATCATACCTAGGATAGTGTTAGGGTTAGGGTTAAGGTTAGCATCAGCCCTAGGATAGTGTGTTAGGGTTAGGGTTAGCATCAGCCCTAGGATTGTGTTAGGTTTAGGGTTAGCATCAACCCTAGGGTAGTGTTTGGGTTAGCGTTAGGGTTAGCATCAGCCCTAGGATAGTGTTAGGGTTAGGGTTAGCCTCAGACCTAGGAGAGTTTTAGGGTTAGGGATAGGGTTAGCATCAGGCCTAGGATAGTGTTATGGTTAGGGTTAGGGTTAGCATCAGCCCTAGGATAGTGTTAGGGTTAGGGTTAGCATCAGGCCTAGGATAGTGTTAAGGTTAGGGTTAGCATCAGCCCTAGGATAGTGTTAGGGTTAGGGTTAGGGTTAGCATCAGCCCTAGGATAGTGTTAGGGTTATGGGTAGGTTTAGCATGAGCCCTAGGATAGTGTTAGGGTAAGGGTTAGGGTTAGCATCAGGCCTAGGATAGTGTTAGGATTACGGTTAGAATCAGCCCTAGGATAGTGTTACGGTTAGGGTTAGGGTTAGCATCAGCCCTAGGATAGTGTTAGGTTTAGGGTTATGGATATCATCAGGCCTAGGATATTGTTAGGTTTAGGGTTAGCATCAGCCCTAGGATAGTGTTAGGGTTAGGGTCAGAGTTAGCATCAGCCCTAGGATAGTGTTAGGGTTAGGGTTAGGGTTAGCATCAGCCCTAGGATATTATTAGGGTTAGGGTTAGCATCAGCCCTAGATTAGTGTTAGAGTTAGGGTTAGGGTTAGCACCAGGCCTAGGATAGTGTTAGTGTTAGGGTTAGCATCAGCCTTAGGATAGTGTTAGGGTTAGGATTAGGGTTAGCATCAGCCGTAGGATAGTGGTAGGGTTAGGGTTAGCCTCAGCCCTAGGATAGTGTTAGAGTTAGGGTTAGGGTTCGCATCAGCCCTAGGATAGTGTTAGGGTTAGGGTTTGGGTTAGCATCAGCCCTAGGATAGTGTTAGGGTTAGGGTTAGCATCAGCCCTAGGATAGTGTTAGTGTTAGGGTTAGGGTTAGCATCAGCCCTAGGACAGTGTTAGGGTTAGGGTTAGCATCAACCCTAGGATAGTGTTTGGGTTAGGTTTAGGGTTAGCATCAGCCCCTAGGATAGTGTTTGGGTTAGGGTTAGCCTCAGCCCTTGGAGAGTGTTAGGGTTAGGGATAGGGTTAGCATCAGGCCTAGGATAGTGTTAGGGTTAGGGTTAGGGTTAGCATCAGCCCTAGGAGAGTGTTAGGGTTAGGGTTAGCATCAGGCCTAGGATAGTGTTAGGGTTAGGGTTAGCATCAGCCCTAGGATAGTGTTAGTGTTAGGGTTAGGGTTAGCATCAGCACTAGGATAGTGTTAGGGTTATGGTTAGGTTTAGCATCAGCCCTAGGATAGTGTTAGGGTAAGTGTTAGGGTTAGCATAGGGCCTAGGATAGTGTTAGGGTTACGGTTAGAATCAGCCCTAGGATAGTGTTAGGGTTAGGGTTAGGGTTAGCATCAGCCCTAGGATAGTCTTAGGTTTAGGGTTAGGGATATCATCAGGCCTAGGATATTGTTAGGGTTAGGGTTAGCATCAGCCGTAGGATAGTGTTAGAGTTAGGGTTAGGGTTAGCATCAGCCCTAGGATAGTGTTAGGGTTAGGGTTAGCATCAGCCCTAGGATAGTGTTAGGGTTAGGGTTAGGGTTAGCATCAGCCCTAGGATAGTGTTAGGTTTAGGGTTAGCATCAGCCCTAGGAGAGTGTTAGTGTCAGGGTTAGGGTTAGCATCAGCCCTAGGATAGTGTTAGGGTTAGGGTTAACATCAGCCCTAGGATAGTGTTAGGGTTAGGGTTAGGGTTAGCATCAGCCCTAGGATAGTATTAGGGTTAGGGTTAGCATCACCCCTAGGATAGTGTTAGGGTTAGGGTTAGGGTTAGCACCAGGCGTAGGATAGTGTTAGTGTTAGGGTTAGCATCAGCCTTAGGATAGTGTTAGGGTTAGGGTTAGGGTTAGCATCAGCCGTAGGATAGTGTTAGGGTTAGGGTTAGCCTCAGCCCTAAGATACTGTTAGAGTTAGGGTTAGGGTTAGCATCAGCCCTAGGATAGTGTTAGGGTTAGGGTTAGGGTTAGCATCAGCCCTGGGATAGTGTTAGTGTTAGGGTTAGCATCAGCCCTAGGATAGTGTTAGGGTTAGGGTTAGGGTTAGCATCCGCCCTAGGATAGTGATAGGGTTAGGGTTAGGGTTAGCATCAGCCCTAGGATAGTTTTAGGGTTAGGGTTAACATAAACCGTAGGATAGTTTTAGGGTTAGGGTTATCATCAGGCCTAGGATATTGTTAGGGTTAGCGTTAGGGTTAGCATCAGCCCTAGGATAGTGTTAGGGTTAGGGTTAGCATCAGCCCTAGGATAGTGTTAGGATTAGGGTTAGGGTTAGCATCAGCCCTAGGATAGTGTTAGGTTTAGGGTTAGCATCAACAATAGGGTAGTGTTTGGGTTAGGGTTAGGGTTTATCATCAGCCCTAGGATAGTGTTAGGGTTAGGGTTAGCCTCAGAGCTAGGAGAGAGTTAGGGTTAGGGATAGGGTTAGCATCAGCCCTAGGATAGTGTTAGGGTTATGGTTAGGTTTAGCATCAGCCCTACGATAGTGTTAGGGTAAGGGTTAGGGTTAGCATCAGCCCTAGGATAGTGTTAGGGTTAGGGTTAGCATCCGTCCTAGGATAGTGTTAGGGTTAGGGTTAGGGTTATCATCAAGCCTAGGATAGTGTTAGGGTTAGGGTTAGCATCAGCCCTAGGATAGTGTTAGGGTTAGGGTTAGGGTTATCATCAAGCCTAGGATAGTGTTAGGGTTAGGGTTAGCATCAGCTGTAGGATAGTGTTAGTGTTAGGGTTAGGGTTATCATCAGGACTAGGATAGTGTGAGGGCTAGGGTTAGCATCAGATTTAGGATAGTGTTAGGGTTAGGGTTAGGGTTAGCATCAGCCCTAGGATAGTGTTAGGGTTAGGGTTAGCATCAGCCCTAGGATAGTGTTAGGGTAAGGGTTAACATAAACCCTAGGATAGTGTTAGGGTTAGGGTTTGGGTTATCATCAGGCCTAGAATAGTGTTAGGGTTAGGGTTAGGGTTAGCATCAGTTCAAGGATAGTGTTAGGGTTAGCGTTAGGGTTAGCATCAGCCCTAGGATAGTGTTAGGGTTAGGGTTAGGGTTAGCATCAGCCCTAGGATAGTGTTAGGGTTATGGGTAGGTTTAGCATGAGCCCTAGGATAGTGTTAGGGTAAGGGTTAGGGTTAGCATCAGGCCTAGGATAGTGTTAGGATTACGGTTAGAATCAGCCCTAGGATAGTGTTACGGTTAGGGTTAGGGTTAGCATCAGCCCTAGGATAGTGTTAGGTTTAGGGTTATGGATATCATCAGGCCTAGGATATTGTTAGGTTTAGGGTTAGCATCAGCCCTAGGATAGTGTTAGGGTTAGGGTCAGAGTTAGCATCAGCCCTAGGATAGTGTTAGGGTTAGGGTTAGGGTTAGCATCAGCCCTAGGATATTATTAGGGTTAGGGTTAGCATCAGCCCTAGATTAGTGTTAGAGTTAGGGTTAGGGTTAGCACCAGGCCTAGGATAGTGTTAGTGTTAGGGTTAGCATCAGCCTTAGGATAGTGTTAGGGTTAGGATTAGGGTTAGCATCAGCCGTAGGATAGTGGTAGGGTTAGGGTTAGCCTCAGCCCTAGGATAGTGTTAGAGTTAGGGTTAGGGTTCGCATCAGCCCTAGGATAGTGTTAGGGTTAGGGTTTGGGTTAGCATCAGCCCTAGGATAGTGTTAGGGTTAGGGTTAGCATCAGCCCTAGGATAGTGTTAGTGTTAGGGTTAGGGTTAGCATCAGCCCTAGGACAGTGTTAGGGTTAGGGTTAGCATCAACCCTAGGATAGTGTTTGGGTTAGGTTTAGGGTTAGCATCAGCCCTAGGATAGTGTTTGGGTTAGGGTTAGCCTCAGCCCTTGGAGAGTGTTAGGGTTAGGGATAGGGTTAGCATCAGGCCTAGGATAGTGTTAGGGTTAGGGTTAGGGTTAGCATCAGCCCTAGGAGAGTGTTAGGGTTAGGGTTAGCATCAGGCCTAGGATAGTGTTAGGGTTAGGGTTAGCATCAGCCCTAGGATAGTGTTAGTGTTAGGGTTAGGGTTAGCATCAGCACTAGGATAGTGTTAGGGTTATGGTTAGGTTTAGCATCAGCCCTAGGATAGTGTTAGGGTAAGTGTTAGGGTTAGCATAGGGCCTAGGATAGTGTTAGGGTTACGGTTAGAATCAGCCCTAGGATAGTGTTAGGGTTAGGGTTAGGGTTAGCATCAGCCCTAGGATAGTCTTAGGTTTAGGGTTAGGGATATCATCAGGCCTAGGATATTGTTAGGGTTAGGGTTAGCATCAGCCGTAGGATAGTGTTAGAGTTAGGGTTAGGGTTAGCATCAGCCCTAGGATAGTGTTAGGGTTAGGGTTAGCATCAGCCCTAGGATAGTGTTAGGGTTAGGGTTAGGGTTAGCATCAGCCCTAGGATAGTGTTAGGTTTAGGGTTAGCATCAGCCCTAGGAGAGTGTTAGTGTCAGGGTTAGGGTTAGCATCAGCCCTAGGATAGTGTTAGGGTTAGGGTTAGCATCAGCCCTAGGATAGTGTTAGGGTTAGGGTTAGGGTTAGCATCAGCCCTAGGATAGTGTTAGGTTTAGGGTTAGCATCAGCCCTAGGAGAGTGTTAGTGTCAGGGTTAGGGTTAGCATCAGCCCTAGGATAGTGTTAGGGTTAGGGTTAACATCAGCCCTAGGATAGTGTTAGGGTTAGGGTTAGGGTTAGCATCAGCCCTAGGATAGTATTAGGGTTAGGGTTAGCATCACCCCTAGGATAGTGTTAGGGTTAGGGTTAGGGTTAGCACCAGGCGTAGGATAGTGTTAGTGTTAGGGTTAGCATCAGCCTTAGGATAGTGTTAGGGTTAGGGTTAGGGTTAGCATCAGCCGTAGGATAGTGTTAGGGTTAGGGTTAGCCTCAGCCCTAAGATACTGTTAGAGTTAGGGTTAGGGTTAGCATCAGCCCTAGGATAGTGTTAGGGTTAGGGTTAGGGTTAGCATCAGCCCTGGGATAGTGTTAGTGTTAGGGTTAGCATCAGCCCTAGGATAGTGTTAGGGTTAGGGTTAGGGTTAGCATCCGCCCTAGGATAGTGATAGGGTTAGGGTTAGGGTTAGCATCAGCCCTAGGATAGTTTTAGGGTTAGGGTTAACATAAACCGTAGGATAGTTTTAGGGTTAGGGTTATCATCAGGCCTAGGATATTGTTAGGGTTAGCGTTAGGGTTAGCATCAGCCCTAGGATAGTGTTAGGGTTAGGGTTAGCATCAGCCCTAGGATAGTGTTAGGATTAGGGTTAGGGTTAGCATCAGCCCTAGGATAGTGTTAGGTTTAGGGTTAGCATCAACAATAGGGTAGTGTTTGGGTTAGGGTTAGGGTTAGCATCAGCCCTAGGATAGTGTTAGGGTTAGGGTTAGCCTCAGAGCTAGGAGAGAGTTAGGGTTAGGGATAGGGTTAGCATCAGCCCTAGGATAGTGTTAGGGTTATGGTTAGGTTTAGCATCAGCCCTACGATAGTGTTAGGGTAAGGGTTAGGGTTAGCATCAGCCCTAGGATAGTGTTAGGGTTAGGGTTAGCATCCGTCCTAGGATAGTGTTAGGGTTAGGGTTAGGGTTATCATCAAGCCTAGGATAGTGTTAGGGTTAGGGTTAGCATCAGCCCTAGGATAGTGTTAGGGTTAGGGTTAGGGTTATCATCAAGCCTAGGATAGTGTTAGGGTTAGGGTTAGCATCAGCTGTAGGATAGTGTTAGTGTTAGGGTTAGGGTTATCATCAGGCCTAGGATAGTGTGAGGGCTAGGGTTAGCATCAGATTTAGGATAGTGTTAGGGTTAGGGTTAGGGTTAGCATCAGCCCTAGGATAGTGTTAGGGTTAGGGTTAGCATCAGCCCTAGGATAGTGTTAGGGTAAGGGTTAACATAAACCCTAGGATAGTGTTAGGGTTAGGGTTTGGGTTATCATCAGGCCTAGAATAGTGTTAGGGTTAGGGTTAGGGTTAGCATCAGTTCAAGGATAGTGTTAGGGTTAGCGTTAGGGTTAGCATCAGCCCTAGGATAGTGTTAGGGTTAGGGTTAGGGTTAGCACCAGGCCCAGGATAGTGTTAGCGTTAGGGTTAGCATCAGCCTTAGGATAGTGTTAGGGTTAGGCTTAGGGTTAGCGTCAGGCCTAGGATAGTGTTAGGTTTAGGGTTAGCATCAGCCCTAGGATGGTGTTAGGGTTAGGGTTAGGGTTATCATCAGGCCTATGATAGTGTTAGGGTTAGGGTTAGCATCAGCCCTAGGATAGTCTTAGGGTTAGGGTTAGGGTTAGCATCAGCCGTAGGATAGTGTTAGGGTTAGGGTTAGCCTCAGCCCTAAGATAGTGTTAGAGTTAGGGTTAGGGTTAGCATCAGCCCTAGGATAGTGTTAGGGTTAGGGTTAGGGTTAGCATCAGCCCTAGGATAGTGTTAGTGTTAGGGTTAGCATCAGACCAAGGATAGTGTTAGGGTTAGGGTTAGGGTTAGCATCCGCCCTAGGATAGTGTTAGTGTTAGGGTTAGGGTTAGCATCAGCCCTACTATAGTGTTAGTGTTATGGCTAGGTTTAGCATCAGCCCTAGGATACTGTTAGGGTAAGGGTTAGGGTTAGCATCAGGCCTAGGATAGTGTTAGGGTTACGGTTAGAATCAGCCCTAGGATAGTGTTAGGGTTAGGGTTAGGGTTAGCATTAGCCCTAGGTTAGTGTTAGGTTTAGGGTTATGGATATCATCAGGCCTAGGATATTGTTAGGGTTAGGGTTAGCATCAGCCCTAGGATAGTGTTAGGGTTAGGGTTAGGATTAGCATCAGCCCTAGGATAGTGTTAGGGTTAGGGTTAGAGTTAGCATCAGCCCTAGGATAGTGTTAGGGTTAGGGTTAGGGTTAGCATCAGCCCTAGGATATTATTAGGGTTAGGGTTAGCATCAGCCCTAGAATAGTGTTAGGGTTAGGGTTAGGGTTAGCACCAGGCCTAGGATAGTGTTAGGGTTAGGGTTAGCATCAGCCCTAGGAGGGTGTTAAGGTTAGGGTTAGGGTTAGCATCAGCCCTAGGATAGTGTTAGGGTTAGGGTTTGGGTTAGCATCAGCCCTAGGAGAGTGTTAGGGTTAGGGTTAGGGTTAGCATCAGCCCTAGGATAGTGTTAGGGTTAGGGTTAGCATCAGCCCTAGGAGAGTGTTAGGGTAAGGGTTAGGGTTAGCATCAGCCCTAGGATAGTGTTAGGGTTAGGGTTAGCATCAGCCCTAGGAGAGTGTAAGGGTTAGTGTTAGGGTTAGGATCAGCCCTAGGATAGTGTTAGGGTTAGGGTTAGCCTCAGCCCTAGGAGAGTGTTAGGGTTAGGGTTAGGGTTAGGATCAGCCCTAGGATAGTGTTAGGGTTAGGGTTAGCATCAGCCCTAGGATAGTGTTAGGGTTAGGGTTAGCATCAGAACTAGGAGAGTGTTAGGGTTAGGGTTAGGGTTAGGATCAGCCCTAGGATAGTGTTAGGGTTAGGGTTAGCATCAGGCCTAGGATAGTGTTAGGGTTAGGGTTAGCATCAGCCCTAGGAGAGTGTTATGGTTAGGGTTAGGGTTAGCATCAGCCCTAGGATAGCGTTAGGGTTAGGGTTAACATCAGCACTAGGATAGTGTTAGGGTGAGGGTGAGGGTTAGCATCAGCCCTAGGATAGTGTTAGGTTTGGGGTTAGCATCAGACCTAGGATAGTGTTAGGGTTAGGGTTAAGGTTAGCATCAGCCCTAGGATAGTGTAAGTGTTAGGTTTAGGGTTAGCATCAGGCCTAGGATAGTGTTAGGGTTAGGGTTAGCATCAGCCCTAGGATAGTGTTAGGGTTAGGGTTAGGGTTCGCATCAGCCCTAGGATAGTATTAGGGTTAGGGTTAGCATCAGCCCTAGGATAGTGTTAGGGTGAGGGTTAGGGTTAGCACCAGGCCTAGGATAGTGTTAGTGTTAGGGTTAGCATCAGCCTTAGGATAGTGTTAGTGTTAGGGTTAGGGTTAGCATCAGCCGTAGGATAGTGTTAGGGTTAGGGTTAGCCTCAGCCCTAAGATAGTGTTAGAGTTAGGGTCAGGGTTAGCATCAGCCCTAGGATAGTGTTAGGGTTAGGGTTAGGGTTAGCATCACCCCTAAGGTAGTGTTAGTGTTAGGGTTAGCATCCGCCCTAGGATAGTGTTAGGGTTAGGGTTAACATAAACCGTAGGATAGTGTTAGGGTTAGGGTTAGGGTTATCCTCAGGCCTAGGATAGTGTTAGGGTTAGGGTTAGGGTTAGCATCAGCCCTAGGATAGTGTTAGGTTTAGGGTTAGCATCGGACCTAGGATAGTGTTAGGGTTAGGGTTAAGGTTAGCATCAGCCCTAGGATAGTGTGTTAGGGTTAGGGTTAGCATCAGGCCTAGGATAGTGTTAGGGTTAGGGTTAGCATCAGCCCTAGGATAGTGTTAGGGTTAGGGTTAGGGTTCGCATCAGCCCTAGGATAGTATTAGGGTTAGGGTTAGCATCAGCCCTAGGATAGTGTTAGGGTTAGGGTTAGAGTTAGCACCAGGCCTAGGATAGTGTTAGTGTTAGGGTTAGCATCAGCCTTAGGATAGTGTTAGGGTTAGGGTTAGGGTTAGCATCAGCCGTAGGATAGTGTTAGGGTTAGGGTTAGCCTCAGCCCTAAGATAGTGTTAGAGTTAGGGTCAGGGTTAGCATCAGCCCTAGGATAGTGTTAGGGTTAGGGTTAGGGTTAGCATCAGCCCTAAGGTAGTGTTAGTGTTAGGGTTAGCATCCGCCCTAGGATAGTGATAGGGTTAGGGTTAGGGTTAGCATCAGCCCTAGGATAGTGTTAGGGTTAGGGTTAACATAAACCGTAGGATAGTGTTAGGGTTAGGGTTAGGGTTATCATCAGGCCTAGGATAGTGTTAGGGTTATGGTTAGTGTTAGCATCAGTTCAAGGATAGTGTTAGGGTTAGGGTTAGGGTTAGCATCAGCCCTAGGATAGTGTTAATGTTAGGGTTAGCATCAGCCCTAGGATAGTGTTAGGATTAGGGTTAGGGTTAGCATCAGCCCTAGGATTGTGTTAGGTTTAGGGTTAGCATCAACCCTAGGGTAGTGTTTGGGTTAGCGTTAGGGTTAGCATCAGCCCTAGGATAGTGTTAGGGTTAGGGTTAGCCTCAGACCTAGGAGAGTTTTAGGGTTAGGGATAGGGTTAGCATCAGGCCTAGGATAGTGTTAGGGTTAGGGTTAGCATCTGGCCTAGGATAGTGTTAAGGTTAGGGTTAGCATCAGCCCTAGGATAGTGTTAGGGTTAGGGTTAGGGTTAGCATCAGCCCTAGGATAGTGTTAGGGTTATGGGTAGGTTTAGCATGAGCCCTAGGATAGTGTTCGGGTAAGGGTTAGGGTTAGCATCAGGCCTAGGATAGTGTTAGGATTACAGTTAGAATCAGCCCTTGGATAGTGTTACGGTTAGGGTTAGGGTTAGCATCAGCCCTAGGATAGTGTTAGGTTTAGGGTTATGGATATCATCAGGCCTAGGATATTGTTAGGGTTAGGGTTAGCATCAGCCGTAGGATAGTGTTAGGGTTAGGGTTAGAGTTAGCATCAGCCCTAGGATAGTGTTAGGGTTAGGGTTAGGGTTAGCATCAGCCCTAGGATATTATTAGGGTTAGGGTTAGCATCAGCCCTAGATTAGTGTTAGAGTTAGGGTTAGGGTTAGCACCAGGCCTAGGATAGTGTTAGTGTTAGGGTTAGCATCAGCCTTAGGATAGTGTTAGGGTTAGGGTTAGGGTTAGCATCAGCCCTAGGATAGTGTTAAGGTTAGGGTTATGGTTAGCTTCAGCCCTAGGATAGTGTTAGGGTTAGGGTTTGGGTTAGCATCAGCCCTAGGATAGTGTTAGGGTTAGGGTTAGCATCAGCCCTAGGATAGTGTTAGGGTTAGGGTTAGAGTTAGCCTCAGCCCTAGGATAGTGTTAGGGTTAGGGTTAGGGTTAGCATCAGCCCTAGGATATTATTAGGGTTAGGGTTAGCATCAGCCCTAGGTTAGTGTTAGAGTTAGGGTTAGGGTTAGCACCAGGCCTAGGATAGTGTTAGTGTTAGGGTTAGCATCAGCCCTAGGATAGTGTTAGGGTTAGGGTTAGGGTTAGCACCAGGCGTAGGATAGTGTTAGTGTTAGGGTTAGCATCAGCCTGAGGATAGTGTTAGGGTTAGGGTTAGGGTTAGCATCAGCCGTAGGATAGTGTTAGGGTTAGGGTTAGCCTCAGCCCTAAGATACTGTTAGAGTTAGGGTTAGGGTTAGCATCAGCCCTAGGATAGTGTTAGGGTTAGGGTTAGGGTTAGCATCAGCCCTGGGATAGTGTTAGTGTTAGGGTTAGCATCAGCCCTAGGATAGTGTTAGGGTTAGGGTTAGGGTTAGCATCCGCCCTAGGATAGTGATAGGGTTAGGGTTAGGGTTAGCATCAGCCCTAGGAGAGTTTTAGGGTTAGGGTTAACATAAACCGTAGGATAGTTTTAGGGTTAGGGTTAGGGTTATCATCAGGCCTAGGATAGTGTTAGGGTTAGCGTTAGGGTTAGAATCAGCCCTAGGATAGTGTTAGGGTTAGGGTTAGCATCAGCCCTAGGATAGTGTTAGGATTAGGGTTAGGGTTAGCATCAGCCCTAGGATAGTGTTAGGTTTAGGGTTAGCATCAACAATAGGGTAGTGTTTGTGTTAGGGTTAGGGTTAGCATCAGCCCTAGGATAGTGTTAGGGTTAGGGTTAGCCTCAGAGCTAGGAGAGAGTTAGGGTTAGGGATAGGGTTAGCATCAGGCCTAGGATAGTGTTAGGGTTAGGGTTAGGGTTAGCATCAGCCCTAGGATAGTGTTAGGGTTATGGTTAGGTTTAGCATCAGCCCTAGGATAGTGTTAGGGTAAGGGTTAGGTTTAGCATCAGCCCTAGGATAGTGTTAGGGTTA
Organism: Lemur catta; assembly: GCF_020740605.2. Taxonomy (NCBI): domain Eukaryota; kingdom Metazoa; phylum Chordata; class Mammalia; order Primates; family Lemuridae; genus Lemur; species Lemur catta. The sequence continues at coordinate 754,141 of NW_025423876.1, read as the reverse complement.
GGGTTAGGGTTATCATCAAGCCTAGGATAGTGTTAGGGTTAGGGTTAGCATCAGCCCTAGGATAGTGTTAGGGTTAGGGTTAGGGTTATCATCAAGCCTAGGATAGTGTTAGGGTTAGGGTTAGCATCAGCTGTAGGATAGTGTTAGGGTTAGGGTTAGGGTTATCATCAGGCCTAGGATAGTGTGAGGGCTAGGGTTAGCATCAGACTTAGGATAGTGTTAGGGTTAGGGTTAGGGTTAGCATCAGCCCTAGGATAGTGTTAGGGTTAGGGTTAGCATCAGCCCTAGGATAGTGTTAGGGTTAGGGTTAACATAAACCCTAGGATAGTGTTAGGGTTAGGGTTAGGGTTATCATCAGGCCTAGAATAGTGTTAGGGTTAGGGTTAGGGTTAGCATCAGTTCAAGGATAGTGTTAGGGTTAGCGTTAGGGTTAGCATCAGCCCTAGGATAGTGTTAGGGTTAGGGTTAGGGTTAGCACCAGGCCCAGGATAGTGTTAGCGTTAGGGTTAGCATAAGCCTTAGGATAGTGTTAGGGTTAGGCTTAGGGTTAGCGTCAGGCCTAGGATAGTGTTAGGGTTAGGGTTAGCATCAGGCCTAGGATAGTGTTAGGGTTAGGGTTAGCATCAGCCCTAGGAGAGTGTTAGGGTTAGGGTTAGGGTTAGCATCACCCCTAGGATAGTGTTAGGGTTATGGTTAACATCAGCCCTAGGATAGTGTTAGGGTTAGGGTTCGAGTTAGCATCAGCCTTAGGATAGTGTTAGGTTTAGGGTTAGCATCAGACCTAGGATAGTGTTAGGGTTAGGGTTAAGGTTAGCATCAGCCCTAGGATAGTGTAAGTGTTAGGGTTAGGGTTAGCATCAGGCCTAGGATAGTGTTAGTGTTAGGGTTAGCATCAGCCCTAGGATAGTGTTAGGGTTAGGGTTAGGGTTAGCATCAGCCCTAGGATAGTAATAGGGTTAGGGTTAGCATCAGCCCTAGGATAGTGTTAGGGTTAGGGTTAGGGTTAGCACCAGGCCTAGGATAGTGTTAGTGTTAGGGTTAGCATCAGCCTTAGGATAGTGTTAGGGTTAGGGTTAGGGTTAGCATCAGCCGTAGGATAGTGTTAGTGTTAGGGTTAGCCTCAGCCCTAAGATAGTGTTAGAGTTAGGGTCATGGTTAGCATCAGCCCTAGAATAGTGTTAGGGTTAGGGTTAGGGTTAGCATCAGCCCTAGGATAGTGTTAGTGTTAGGGTTAGCATCAGCCCTCGGATAGTGTTAGGGTTAGGGTTAGGGTTAGCATCCGCCCTAGGATAGTGTTAGGGGTAGGGTTAGGGTTAGCATCAGCCCTAGGACAGTGTTAGGGTAAGGGTTAGGGTTAGCATCAAGCCTAGGATAGTGTTAGGGTTACGGTTAGAATCAGCCCTAGGATAGTGTTAGGGTTAGGGTTAGGGTTAGCATTAGCCCTAGGGTAGTGTTAGGTTTAGGGTTATGGATATCATCAGGCCTAGGATATTGTTAGGGTTAGGGTTAGCATCAGCCCTAGGATAGTGTTAGGGTTAGGGTTAGGGTTAGCATCAGCCCTAGGATAGTGTTAGGGTTAGGGTTAGGGTTAGCATCAGCCCTAGGATAGTGTTAGGGTTAGGGTTAGGGTTAGCACCAGGCCTAGGATAGTGTTAGTGTTAGGGTTAGCATCAGCCTTAGGATAGTGTTAGGGTTAGGGTTAGGGTTAGCATCAGCCGTAGGATAGTGTTAGGGTTAGGGTTAGCCTCAGCCCTAGGAAAGTTTTAGAGTTAGGGTTAGGTTTAGCATGAGCCCTAGGATAGTGTTAGGGTTAGGGTTTGGGTTAGCATCAGCCCTAGGATAGTGTTAGTGTTAGGGTTAGCATCAGCCCTAGGATAGTGTTAGGGTTAGGGTTAGGGTTAGCATCAGCCCTAGGATAGTATTAGGATTAGGGTTAGGGTTACGGTTAGTTTTAGCATCAGCTCTAGGATTGTGTTAGGGTTAGGGTTAAGGATAGCATCAGCCCTAGGATAGTGTTAGGTTAGGGTTAGCATCAGCCCTAGGATAGTGTTAGGGTTAGGGTTAGCATCAACCCTAGGATAGTGTTTGGGTTATGGTTAGCATCAGGCCTAGGATAGTGTTATGGTTAGGGTTAGCATCAGCCCTAGGATAGTGTTAGTGTTAGGGTTAGGGTTAGCATCAGCCCTAGGATAGTGTTAGGGTTATGGTTAGGTTTAGCATCAGCCCTAGGATAGTGTAAGGGTAAGAGTTAGGGTTAGCATCAGGCCTAGGATATTGTTAGGGTTAGGGTTAGCATCAGCCCTAGGATAGTGTTTGAGTTAGGGTTAGGGTTAGCATCAGCCCTAGGATAGTGTTAGGGTTAGGGATAGGGTTAGCATCAGCCCTAGGATAGTGTTAAGGTTAGGGTTATGGTTAGCTTCAGCCCTAGGATAGTGTTAGGTTTAGGGTTAGGGTTAGCATCAGCCCTAGGATATTATTAGGGTTAGGGTTAGCATCAGCCCTAGGATAGTGTTAGGGTTAAGGTTAGAGTTAACACCAGGCCTAGGATAGTGTAAGGGGTAGGGTTAGGGTTAGCATCAGCCCTAGGATAGTGTTAGTGTTATGGTTAGGTTTAGCATCAGCCCTAGGATAGTGTTAGGGTAAGGGTTAGGGTTAGCATCAGGCCTAGGATAGTGTTAGGGTTAGGGTTAGCCTCAGCCCTAGGAGAGTGTTAGGGTTAGGGATAGGGTTAGCATCAGGCCTAGGATAGTGTTAGGTTTAGGGTTAGGGTTAGCATCAGCCCTAGTATAGTGTTAGGGTTAGGGTTAGCATCAGGCCTAGGATAGTGTTAGGGTTAGGGTTAGCATCAGCCTTAGGAGAGTGTTAGGGTTAGGGTTAGGGTTAGCATCAGCCCTAGGATAGTGTTAGGGTTAGGGTTAACATCAGCCCAAGGATAGTGTTAGGGTTAGGGTTCGAGTTAGCATCAGCCCTAGGATAGTGTTAGGTTTAGGGTTAGCATCAGACCTAGGATAGTGTTAGGGTTAGGGTTAAGGTTAGCATCAGCCCTAGGATAGTGTAAGTGTTAGGGTTAGGGTTAGCATCAGGCCTAGGATAGTGTTAGTGTTAGGGTTAGCATCAGCCCTAGGATAGTGTTAGGGTTAGGGTTAGGGTTAGCATCAGCCCTAGGATAGTATTAGGGTTAGGGTTAGCATCAGCCCTAGGATAGTGTTAGGGTTAGGGTTAGGGTTAGCACCAGGCCTAGGATAGTGTTAGTGTTAGGGTTAGCATCAGCCTTAGGATAGTGTTAGGGTTAGGGTTAGGGTTAGCATCAGCCGTAGGATAGTGTTAGGGTTAGGGTTAGCCTCAGCCCTAAGATAGTGTTAGAGTTAGGGTCATGGTTAGCATCAGCCCTAGGATAGTGTTAGGGTTAGGGTTAGGGTTAGCATCAGCCCTAGGATAGTGTTAGTGTTAGGGTTAGCATCAGCCCTAGGATAGTGTTAGGGTTAGGGTTAGGGTTAGCATCCGCCCTAGGATAGTGTTAGGGGTAGGGTTAGGGTTAGCATCAGCCCTAGGATAGTGTTAGTGATATGGTTAGGTTTAGCATCAGCCCTAGGATAGTGTTAGGGTAAGGGTTAGGGTTAGCATCAGGCCTAGGATAGTGTTAGGGTTACGGTTAGAATCAGCCCTAGGATAGTGTTAGCGTTAGGGTTACGGTTAGCATCCGCCCTAGGATAGTGTTAGGGTTAGGGTTAGGGTTAGCATCAGCCCTAGGATAGTGTTAGTGTTAGGGTTAGCATCAGCCCTAGGATAGTGTTAGGGTTAGGGTTAGGGTTAGCATCAGCCCTAGGATAGTATTAGGGTTAGGGTTAGGGTTAGGGTTAGCGTTAGCATCAGCTCTAGGATAGTGTTAGGGTTAGGGTTAGCATCAGCCCTAGGATAGTGTTAGGGTTAGGGTTAGGGTTAGCACCAGGCCTAGGATAGTGTTAGTGTTAGGGTTAGCATCAGCCTTAGGATAGTGTTAGTGTTAGGGTTAGGGTTAGCATCAGCCGTAGGATAGTGTTAGGGTTACGGTTAGCCTCAGCCCTAAGATAGTGTTAGAGTTAGGGTCATGGTTAGCATCAGCCCTAGGATAGTGTTAGGGTTAGGGTTAGGTTTAGCATCAGCCCTAGGATAGTGTTAGTGTTAGGGTTAGCATCAGCCCTAGGATAGTGTTAGGGTTAGGGTTAGGGTTAGCATCTGCCCTAGGATAGTGTTAGGGGTAGGGTTAGGGTTAGCATCAGCCCTAGGATAGTGTTAGTGTTATGGTTAGGTTTAGCATCAGCCCTAGGATAGTGTTAGGGTAAGGGTTAGGGTTAGCATCAGGCCTAGGATAGTGTTAGGGTTACGGTTAGAATCAGCCCTAGGATAGTGTTAGGGTTAGGGTTTGGGTTAGCATCAGCCCTAGGATAGTGTTAGTGTTAGGGTTAGCATCAGCCCTAGGATAGTGTTAGGGTTAGGGTTAGGGTTAGCATCAGCCTTAGGATAGTATTAGGATTAGGGTTAGGGTTACGGTTAGTTTTAGCATCAGCTCTAGGATTGTGTTAGGGTTAGGGTTAAGGTTAGCATCAGCCCTAGGATAGTGTTAGGTTAGGGTTAGGATTAGCATCAGGCCTAGGACAGTGTTAGGGTTAGGGTTAGCATCAGCCCTAGGATAGTGTTAGGGTTAGGGTTAGGGTTAGCATCAGCCCTAGGATATTGTTAGGGTTAGGGTTAGCATCAACCCTAGGATAGTGTTTGGGTTAGGGTTAGCATCAGGCCTAGGATAGTGTTATGGTTAGGGTTAGCATCAGCCCTAGGATAGTGTTAGTGTTAGGGTTAGGGTTAGCATCAGCCCTAGGATAGTGTTAGGGTTATGGTTAGGTTTAGCATCAGCCCTAGGATAGTGTAAGGGTAAGAGTTAGGGTTAGCATCAGGCCTAGGATATTGTTAGGGTTAGGGTTAGCATCAGCCCTAGGATAGTGTTTGAGTTAGGGTTAGGGTTAACATCAGCCCTACGATAGTGTTAGGGTTAGGGATAGGGTTAGCATCAGCCCTAGGATAGTGTTAGGGTTAGGGTTAGGGTTAGCTTCAGCCCTAGGATAGTGTTAGGGTTAGGGTTAGGGTTAGCATCAACCCTAGGATAGTGTTAGGGTTAGGGTTAGCATCAGGCCTAGGATAGTGTTTGGGTTAGGGTTAGGGTTAGCATCAGCACTAGGATAGTGTTAGTGTTAGGGTTAGCATCAGCCCTAGGATAGTGTTAGGGTTAGGGTTAGGGTTAGCATCAGCCCTAGGATAGTGATAGGGTTAGGGTTAACATAAACCGTAGGATAGTGTTAGGGTTAGGGTTAGGGTTATCATCAGGCCTAGGATAGTGTTAGGGTTAGCGTTAGGGTTAGCATCAGCCCTAGGATAGTGTTAGGGTTAGGGTTAGCATCAGCCCTAGGATAGTGTTAGGATTAGGGTTAGCATCAGCCCTAGGATAGTGTTACGGTTAGGGTTAACATAAACCCTAGGATAGTGTTAGGGTTAGGGTTAGGGTTATCATCAGGCCTAGAATACTGTTAGGGTTAGGGTTAGGGTTAGCATCAGTTCAAGGATAGTGTTAGGGTTAGCGTTAGGGTTAGCATCAGCCCTAGGATAGTGTTTTGGTTAGGGTTAGGGTTAGCACCAGGCCCAGGATAGTGTTAGCGTTAGGGTTAGCATCAGCCTTAGGATAGTGTTAGGGTTAGGCTTAGGGTTAGCGTCAGGCCTAGGATAGTGTTAGGGTTAGGGTTAGCATCAGCCCTAGGATGGTGTTAGGGTTAGGGTTAGGGTTATCATCAGGCCTAGGATAGTGTTACGGTTAGGGTTAGCATCAGCCCTAGGATAGTGTTAGGGTTAGGGTTAGGGTTAGCATCAGCCCTAGGATAGTGTTAGGGTTAGGGTTAGCATCAGCTCTAGGATAGTGTTAGGGTTAGGCTTAGGGTTAGCGTCAGGCCTAGGACAGTGTTAGGGTTAGGGTTAGCATCAGCCCTAGGATAGTCTTAGGGTTAGGGTTAGGGTTAGCATCAGCCGTAGGATAGTGTTAGGGTTAGGGTTAGCCTCAGCCCTAAGATAGTGTTAGAGTTAGGGTTAGGGTTAGCATCAGCCCTAGGATAGTGTTAGGGTTAGGGTTAGGGTTAGCATCAGCCCTAGGATAGTGTTAGTGTTAGGGTTAGCATCAGACCTAGGATAGTGTTAGGGTTAGGGTTAGGGTTAGCATCCGCCCTAGGATAGTGTTAGGGTTAGGGTTAGGGTTAGCATCATCCCTACTATAGTGTTAGTGTTATGGTTAGGTTTAGCATCAGCCCTAGGATAGTGTTAGGGTAAGGGTTAGGGTTAGCATCAGGCCTAGGATAGTGTTAGGGTTACGGTTAGAATCAGCCCTAGGATAGAGTTAGGGTTAGGGTTAGGGTTAGCATTAGCCCTAGGTTAGTGTTAGGTTTAGGGTTATGGATATCATCAGGCCTAGGTTATTGTTAGGGTTAGGGTTAGCATCAGCCCTAGGATAGTGTTAGGGTTAGGGTTAGGGTTAGCATCAGCCCTAGGATAGTGTTAGGGTTAGGGTTAGGGTTAGCATCAGCCCTAGGATAGTGTTAGGGTTAGGGTTAGGGTTAGCATCAGCCCTAGGATATTATTAGGGTTAGGGTTAGCATCAGCCCTAGAATAGTGTTAGGGTTGGGGTTAGGGTTAGCACCAGGCCTAGGATAGTGTTAGGGTTAGGGTAGGCATCAGCCCTAGGAGAGTGTTAGGGTTAGTGTTAGGGTTAGCATCAGCCCTAGGATAGTGTTAGGGTTAGGGTTTGGGTTAGCATCAGCCCTAGGAGAGTGTTAGGGTTAGGGTTAGGGTTAGCATCAGCCCTAGGATAGTGTTAGGGTTAGGGTTAGCATCAGCCCTAGGAGAGTGTTACGGTAAGGGTTAGGGTTAGCATCAGCCCTAGGATAGTGTTAGTGTTAGGGTTAGCATCAGCGCTAGGATAGTGTTAGGGTTAGGGTTAGGGTTAGCATCAGCCCTAGGATAGTGTTAAGGTTAGGGTTAGCATCAACCCTAGGATAGTGTTAGGGTTAGGGTTAGGGTTAGGATCAGCCCTAGGATAGTGTTAGGGTTAGGGTTAGCCTCAGCCCTAGGAGAGTGTTAGGGTTAGGGATAGGGTTAGCATCAGGCCTAGGATAGTGTTAGGTTTAGGGTTAGGGTTAGCATCAGCCCTAGGATAGTGTTAGGGTTAGGGTTAGCATCAGGCCTAGGATAGTGTTAGGGTTAGGGTTAGCATCAGCCCTAGGAGAGTGTTAGGGTTAGGGTTAGGGTTAGCATCAGCCCTAGGATAGTGTTAGTGTTAGGGTTAACATCAGCCCTAGGATAGTGTTAGGGTTAGGGTTAGGGTTAGCATCAGCCCTAGGATAGTGTGAGGTTTGGGGTTAGCATCAGACCTAGGATAGTGTTAGGGTTAGGGTTAAGGTTAGCATCAGCCCTAGGATAGTGTAAGTGTTAGGGTTATGGTTAGCATCAGGCCTAGGATAGTGTTAGGGTTAGGGTTAGCATCAGCCCTAGGATAGTGTTAGGGTTAGGGTTAGGGTTCGCATCAGCCCTAGGATAGTATTAGGGTTAGGGTTAGCATCAGCCCTAGGATAGTGTTAGGGTTAGGGTTAGGGTTAGCACCAGGCCTAGGATAGTGTTAGTGTTAGGGTTAGCATCAGCCTTAGGATAGTGTTAGGGTTAGGGTTAGGGTTAGCATCAGCCGTAGGATAGTGTTAGGGTTAGGGTTAGCCTCAGCCCTAAGATAGTGTTAGAGTTAGGGTCAGGGTTAGCATCAGCCCTAGGATAGTGTTAGGGTTAGGGTTAGTGTTAGCATCAGCCCTAAGGTAGTGTTAGTGTTAGGGTTAGCATCCGCACTAGGATAGTGATAGGGTTAGGGGTAGGGTTAGCATCAGCCCTAGGATAGTGTTAGGGTTAGGGTTAGGGTTATCATCAGGCCTAGGATAGTGTTAGGGTTAGGGTTAGGGTTAGCATCAGTTCAAGGATAGTGTTAGGGTTAACGTTAGGGTTAGCATCAGCCCTAGGATAGTGTTAGGGTTAGGGTTAGCATCAGCCCTAGGATAGTGTTAGGATTAGGGTTAAGGTTAGCATCAGCCCTAGGATTGTGTTAGGGTTAGGGTTAGCATCAACCCTAGGGTAGTGTTTGGGTTAGGGTTAGGGTTAGCATCAGCCCTAGGATAGTGTTAGGGTTAGGGTTAGCCTCAGACCTAGGAGAGTGTTAGGGTTAGGGATAGGGTTAGCATCAGGCCTAGGATAGTGTTAGGGTTAGGGTTAGGGTTAGCATCAGCCCTAGGATAGTGTTAGGGTTAGGGTTAGCATCAGGCCTATGATAGTGTTAAGGTTAGGGTTAGCATCAGCCCTAGGATAGTGTTAGGGTTAGGGTTAGGGTTAGCATCAGCCCTAGGATAGTGTTAGGGTTATGGTTAGGTTTAGCATCAGCCCTACGATAGTGTTAGGGAAAGGGTTAGGGTTAGCATCAGGCCTAGGATAGTGTTAGGGTTACGGTTAGAATCAGCCCTAGGATAGTGTTAGGGTTAGGGTAAGGGTTAGCATCAGCCCTAGGATAGTGTTAGGTTTAGGGTTATGGATATCATCAGGCCTAGTATATGTTAGGGTTAGGGTTACCATCATCCCTAGGATAGTGTTAGGGTTAGGGTTAGGGTTAGCATCAGCCCTAGGATAGTGTTAGGGTTAGGGTTAGGGTTAGCATCAGCCCTAGGATAGTGTTAGGTTTAGGGTTAGCATCATACCTAGGATAGTGTTAGGGTTAGGGTTAAGGTTAGCATCAGCCCTAGGATAGTGTGTTAGGGTTAGGGTTAGCATCAGCCCTAGGATTGTGTTAGGTTTAGGGTTAGCATCAACCCTAGGGTAGTGTTTGGGTTAGCGTTAGGGTTAGCATCAGCCCTAGGATAGTGTTAGGGTTAGGGTTAGCCTCAGACCTAGGAGAGTTTTAGGGTTAGGGATAGGGTTAGCATCAGGCCTAGGATAGTGTTATGGTTAGGGTTAGGGTTAGCATCAGCCCTAGGATAGTGTTAGGGTTAGGGTTAGCATCAGGCCTAGGATAGTGTTAAGGTTAGGGTTAGCATCAGCCCTAGGATAGTGTTAGGGTTAGGGTTAGGGTTAGCATCAGCCCTAGGATAGTGTTAGGGTTATGGGTAGGTTTAGCATGAGCCCTAGGATAGTGTTAGGGTAAGGGTTAGGGTTAGCATCAGGCCTAGGATAGTGTTAGGATTACAGTTAGAATCAGCCCTAGGATAGTGTTACGGTTAGGGTTAGGGTTAGCATCAGCCCTAGGATAGTGTTAGGTTTAGGGTTATGGATATCATCAGGCCTAGGATATTGTTAGGTTTAGGGTTAGCATCAGCCCTAGGATAGTGTTAGGGTTAGGGTCAGAGTTAGCATCAGCCCTAGGATAGTGTTAGGGTTAGGGTTAGGGTTAGCATCAGCCCTAGGATATTATTAGGGTTAGGGTTAGCATCAGCCCTAGATTAGTGTTAGAGTTAGGGTTAGGGTTAGCACCAGGCCTAGGATAGTGTTAGTGTTAGGGTTAGCATCAGCCTTAGGATAGTGTTAGGGTTAGGATTAGGGTTAGCATCAGCCGTAGGATAGTGGTAGGGTTAGGGTTAGCCTCAGCCCTAGGATAGTGTTAGAGTTAGGGTTAGGGTTCGCATCAGCCCTAGGATAGTGTTAGGGTTAGGGTTTGGGTTAACATCAGCCCTAGGATAGTGTTAGGGTTAGGGTTAGCATCAGCCCTAGGATAGTGTTAGTGTTAGGGTTAGGGTTAGCATCAGCCCTAGGACAGTGTTAGGGTTAGGGTTAGCATCAACCCTAGGATAGTGTTTGGGTTAGGTTTAGGGTTAGCATCAGCCCTAGGATAGTGTTTGGGTTAGGGTTAGCCTCAGCCCTTGGAGAGTGTTAGGGTTAGGGATAGGGTTAGCATCAGGCCTAGGATAGTGTTAGGGTTAGGGTTAGGGTTAGCATCAGCCCTAGGAGAGTGTTAGGGTTAGGGTTAGCATCAGGCCTAGGATAGTGTTAGGGTTAGGGTTAGCATCAGCCCTAGGATAGTGTTAGTGTTAGGGTTAGGGTTAGCATCAGCACTAGGATAGTGTTAGGGTTATGGTTAGGTTTAGCATCAGCCCTAGGATAGTGTTAGGGTAAGTGTTAGGGTTAGCATAGGGCCTAGGATAGTGTTAGGGTTACGGTTAGAATCAGCCCTAGGATAGTGTTAGGGTTAGGGTTAGGGTTAGCATCAGCCCTAGGATAGTCTTAGGTTTAGGGTTAGGGATATCATCAGGCCTAGGATATTGTTAGGGTTAGGGTTAGCATCAGCCGTAGGATAGTGTTAGAGTTAGGGTTAGGGTTAGCATCAGCCCTAGGATAGTGTTAGGGTTAGGGTTAGCATCAGCCCTAGGATAGTGTTAGGGTTAGGGTTAGGGTTAGCATCAGCCCTAGGATAGTGTTAGGTTTAGGGTTAGCATCAGCCCTAGGAGAGTGTTAGTGTCAGGGTTAGGGTTAGCATCAGCCCTAGGATAGTGTTAGGGTTAGGGTTAACATCAGCCCTAGGATAGTGTTAGGGTTAGGGTTAGGGTTAGCATCAGCCCTAGGATAGTATTAGGGTTAGGGTTAGCATCACCCCTAGGATAGTGTTAGGGTTAGGGTTAGGGTTAGCACCAGGCGTAGGATAGTGTTAGTGTTAGGGTTAGCATCAGCCTTAGGATAGTGTTAGGGTTAGGGTTAGGGTTAGCATCAGCCGTAGGATAGTGTTAGGGTTAGGGTTAGCCTCAGCCCTAAGATACTGTTAGAGTTAGGGTTAGGGTTAGCATCAGCCCTAGGATAGTGTTAGGGTTAGGGTTAGGGTTAGCATCAGCCCTGGGATAGTGTTAGTGTTAGGGTTAGCATCAGCCCTAGGATAGTGTTAGGGTTAGGGTTAGGGTTAGCATCCGCCCTAGGATAGTGATAGGGTTAGGGTTAGGGTTAGCATCAGCCCTAGGATAGTTTTAGGGTTAGGGTTAACATAAACCGTAGGATAGTTTTAGGGTTAGGGTTATCATCAGGCCTAGGATATTGTTAGGGTTAGCGTTAGGGTTAGCATCAGCCCTAGGATAGTGTTAGGGTTAGGGTTAGCATCAGCCCTAGGATAGTGTTAGGATTAGGGTTAGGGTTAGCATCAGCCCTAGGATAGTGTTAGGTTTAGGGTTAGCATCAACAATAGGGTAGTGTTTGGGTTAGGGTTAGGGTTAGCATCAGCCCTAGGATAGTGTTAGGGTTAGGGTTAGCCTCAGAGCTAGGAGAGAGTTAGGGTTAGGGATAGGGTTAGCATCAGCCCTAGGATAGTGTTAGGGTTATGGTTAGGTTTAGCATCAGCCCTACGATAGTGTTAGGGTAAGGGTTAGGGTTAGCATCAGCCCTAGGATAGTGTTAGGGTTAGGGTTAGCATCCGTCCTAGGATAGTGTTAGGGTTAGGGTTAGGGTTATCATCAAGCCTAGGATAGTGTTAAGGTTAGGGTTAGCATCAGCCCTAGGATAGTGTTAGGGTTAGGGTTAGGGTTATCATCAAGCCTAGGATAGTGTTAGGGTTAGGGTTAGCATCAGCTGTAGGATAGTGTTAGTGTTAGGGTTAGGGTTATCATCAGGCCTAGGATAGTGTGAGGGCTAGGGTTAGCATCAGATTTAGGATAGTGTTAGGGTTAGGGTTAGGGTTAGCATCAGCCCTAGGATAGTGTTAGGGTTAGGGTTAGCATCAGCCCTAGGATAGTGTTAGGGTAAGGGTTAACATAAACCCTAGGATAGTGTTAGGGTTAGGGTTTGGGTTATCATCAGGCCTAGAATAGTGTTAGGGTTAGGGTTAGGGTTAGCATCAGTTCAAGGATAGTGTTAGGGTTAGCGTTAGGGTTAGCATCAGCCCTAGGATAGTGTTAGGGTTAGGGTTAGGGTTAGCACCAGGCCCAGGATAGTGTTAGCGTTAGGGTTAGCATCAGCCTTAGGATAGTGTTAGGGTTAGGCTTAGGGTTAGCGTCAGGCCTAGGATAGTGTTAGGTTTAGGGTTAGCATCAGCCCTAGGATGGTGTTAGGGTTAGGGTTAGGGTTATCATCAGGCCTATGATAGTGTTAGGGTTAGGGTTAGCATCAGCCCTAGGATAGTCTTAGGGTTAGGGTTAGGGTTAGCATCAGCCGTAGGATAGTGTTAGGGTTAGGGTTAGCCTCAGCCCTAAGATAGTGTTAGAGTTAGGGTTAGGGTTAGCATCAGCCCTAGGATAGTGTTAGGGTTAGGGTTAGGGTTAGCATCAGCCCTAGGATAGTGTTAGTGTTAGGGTTAGCATCAGACCAAGGATAGTGTTAGGGTTAGGGTTAGGGTTAGCATCCGCCCTAGGATAGTGTTAGTGTTAGGGTTAGGGTTAGCATCAGCCCTACTATAGTGTTAGTGTTATGGCTAGGTTTAGCATCAGCCCTAGGATAGTGTTAGGGTAAGGGTTAGGGTTAGCATCAGGCCTAGGATAGTGTTAGGGTTACGGTTAGAATCAGCCCTAGGATAGTGTTAGGGTTAGGGTTAGGGTTAGCATTAGCCCTAGGTTAGTGTTAGGTTTAGGGTTATGGATATCATCAGGCCTAGGATATTGTTAGGGTTAGGGTTAGCATCAGCCCTAGGATAGTGTTAGGGTTAGGGTTAGGATTAGCATCAGCCCTAGGATAGTGTTAGGGTTAGGGTTAGAGTTAGCATCAGCCCTAGGATAGTGTTAGGGTTAGGGTTAGGGTTAGCATCAGCCCTAGGATATTATTAGGGTTAGGGTTAGCATCAGCCCTAGAATAGTGTTAGGGTTAGGGTTAGGGTTAGCACCAGGCCTAGGATAGTGTTAGGGTTAGGGTTAGCATCAGCCCTAGGAGGGTGTTAAGGTTAGGGTTAGGGTTAGCATCAGCCCTAGGATAGTGTTAGGGTTAGGGTTTGGGTTAGCATCAGCCCTAGGAGAGTGTTAGGGTTAGGGTTAGGGTTAGCATCAGCCCTAGGATAGTGTTAGGGTTAGGGTTAGCATCAGCCCTAGGAGAGTGTTAGGGTAAGGGTTAGGGTTAGCATCAGCCCTAGGATAGTGTTAGGGTTAGGGTTAGCATCAGCCCTAGGAGAGTGTAAGGGTTAGTGTTAGGGTTAGGATCAGCCCTACGATAGTGTTAGGGTTAGGGTTAGCCTCAGCCCTAGGAGAGTGTTAGGGTTAGGGTTAGGGTTAGGATCAGCCCTAGGATAGTGTTAGGGTTAGGGTTAGCATCAGCCCTAGGATAGTGTTAGGGTTAGGGTTAGCATCAGAACTAGGAGAGTGTTAGGGTTAGGGTTAGGGTTAGGATCAGCCCTAGGATAGTGTTAGGGTTAGGGTTAGCATCAGGCCTAGGATAATGTTAGGGTTAGGGTTAGCATCAGCCCTAGGAGAGTGTTATGGTTAGGGTTAGGGTTAGCATCAGCCCTAGGATAGCGTTAGGGTTAGGGTTAACATCAGCACTAGGATAGTGTTAGGGTGAGGGTGAGGGTTAGCATCAGCCCTAGGATAGTGTTAGGTTTGGGGTTAGCATCAGACCTAGGATAGTGTTAGGGTTAGGGTTAAGGTTAGCATCAGCCCTAGGATAGTGTAAGTGTTAGGTTTAGGGTTAGCATCAGGCCTAGGATAGTGTTAGGGTTAGGGTTAGCATCAGCCCTAGGATAGTGTTAGGGTTAGGGTTAGGGTTCGCATCAGCCCTAGGATAGTATTAGGGTTAGGGTTAGCATCAGCCCTAGGATAGTGTTAGGGTGAGGGTTAGGGTTAGCACCAGGCCTAGGATAGTGTTAGTGTTAGGGTTAGCATCAGCCTTAGGATAGTGTTAGTGTTAGGGTTAGGGTTAGCATCAGCCCTAGGATAGTGTTAGGGTTAGGGTTAGCCTCAGCCCTAAGATAGTGTTAGAGTTAGGGTCAGGGTTAGCATCAGCCCTAGGATAGTGTTAGGGTTAGGGTTAGGGTTAGCATCACCCCTAAGGTAGTGTTAGTGTTAGGGTTAGCATCCGCCCTAGGATAGTGTTAGGGTTAGGGTTAACATAAACCGTAGGATAGTGTTAGGGTTAGGGTTAGGGTTATCCTCAGGCCTAGGATAGTGTTAGGGTTAGGGTTAGGGTTAGCATCAGCCCTAGGATAGTGTTAGGTTTAGGGTTAGCATCGGACCTAGGATAGTGTTAGGGTTAGGGTTAAGGTTAGCATCAGCCCTAGGATAGTGTGTTAGGGTTAGGGTTAGCATCAGGCCTAGGATAGTGTTAGGGTTAGGGTTAGCATCAGCCCTAGGATAGTGTTAGGGTTAGGGTTAGGGTTCGCATCAGCCCTAGGATAGTATTAGGGTTAGGGTTAGCATCAGCCCTAGGATAGTGTTAGGGTTAGGGTTAGAGTTAGCACCAGGCCTAGGATAGTGTTAGTGTTAGGGTTAGCATCAGCCTTAGGATAGTGTTAGGGTTAGGGTTAGGGTTAGCATCAGCCGTAGGATAGTGTTAGGGTTAGGGTTAGCCTCAGCCCTAAGATAGTGTTAGAGTTAGGGTCAGGGTTAGCATCAGCCCTAGGATAGTGTTAGGGTTAGGGTTAGGGTTAGCATCAGCCCTAAGGTAGTGTTAGTGTTAGGGTTAGCATCCGCCCTAGGATAGTGATAGGGTTAGGGTTAGGGTTAGCATCAGCCCTAGGATAGTGTTAGGGTTAGGGTTAACATAAACCGTAGGATAGTGTTAGGGTTAGGGTTAGGGTTATCATCAGGCCTAGGATAGTGTTAGGGTTATGGTTAGTGTTAGCATCAGTTCAAGGATAGTGTTAGGGTTAGGGTTAGGGTTAGCATCAGCCCTAGGATAGTGTTAATGTTAGGGTTAGCATCAGCCCTAGGATAGTGTTAGGATTAGGGTTAGGGTTAGCATCAGCCCTAGGATTGTGTTAGGTTTAGGGTTAGCATCAACCCTAGGGTAGTGTTTGGGTTAGCGTTAGGGTTAGCATCAGCCCTAGGATAGTGTTAGGGTTAGGGTTAGCCTCAGACCTAGGAGAGTTTTAGGGTTAGGGATAGGGTTAGCATCAGGCCTAGGATAGTGTTAGGGTTAGGGTTAGCATCTGGCCTAGGATAGTGTTAAGGTTAGGGTTAGCATCAGCCCTAGGATAGTGTTAGGGTTAGGGTTAGGGTTAGCATCAGCCCTAGGATAGTGTTAGGGTTATGGGTAGGTTTAGCATGAGCCCTAGGATAGTGTTCGGGTAAGGGTTAGGGTTAGCATCAGGCCTAGGATAGTGTTAGGATTACAGTTAGAATCAGCCCTTGGATAGTGTTTCGGTTAGGGTTAGGGTTAGCATCAGCCCTAGGATAGTGTTAGGTTTAGGGTTATGGATATCATCAGGCCTAGGATATTGTTAGGGTTAGGGTTAGCATCAGCCCTAGGATAGTGTTAGGGTTAGGGTTAGAGTTAGCATCAGCCCTAGGATAGTGTTAGGGTTAGGGTTAGGGTTAGCATCAGCCCTAGGATATTATTAGGGTTAGGGTTAGCATCAGCCCTAGATTAGTGTTAGAGTTAGGGTTAGGGTTAGCACCAGGCCTAGGATAGTGTTAGTGTTAGGGTTAGCATCAGCCTTAGGATAGTGTTAGGGTTAGGGTTAGGGTTAGCATCAGCCCTAGGATAGTGTTAAGGTTAGGGTTATGGTTAGCTTCAGCCCTAGGATAGTGTTAGGGTTAGGGTTTGGGTTAGCATCAGCCCTAGGATAGTGTTAGGGTTAGGGTTAGCATCAGCCCTAGGATAGTGTTAGGGTTAGGGTTAGAGTTAGCCTCAGCCCTAGGATAGTGTTAGGGTTAGGGTTAGGGTTAGCATCAGCCCTAGGATATTATTAGGGTTAGGGTTAGCATCAGCCCTAGGTTAGTGTTAGAGTTAGGGTTAGGGTTAGCACCAGGCCTAGGATAGTGTTAGTGTTAGGGTTAGCATCAGCCCTAGGATAGTGTTAGGGTTAGGGTTAGGGTTAGCACCAGGCGTAGGATAGTGTTAGTGTTAGGGTTAGCATCAGCCTGAGGATAGTGTTAGGGTTAGGGTTAGGGTTAGCATCAGCCGTAGGATAGTGTTAGGGTTAGGGTTAGCCTCAGCCCTAAGATACTGTTAGAGTTAGTGTTAGGGTTAGCATCAGCCCTAGGATAGTGTTAGGGTTAGGGTTAGGGTTAGCATCAGCCCTGGGATAGTGTTAGTGTTAGGGTTAGCATCAGCCCTAGGATAGTGTTAGGGTTAGGGTTAGGGTTAGCATCCGCCCTAGGATAGTGATAGGGTTAGGGTTAGGGTTAGCATCAGCCCTAGGAGAGTTTTAGGGTTAGGGTTAACATAAACCGTAGGATAGTTTTAGGGTTAGGGTTAGGGTTATCATCAGGCCTAGGATAGTGTTAGGGTTAGCGTTAGGGTTAGAATCAGCCCTAGGATAGTGTTAGGGTTAGGGTTAGCATCAGCCCTAGGATAGTGTTAGGATTAGGGTTAGGGTTAGCATCAGCCCTAGGATAGTGTTAGGTTTAGGGTTAGCATCAACAATAGGGTAGTGTTTGGGTTAGGGTTAGGGTTAGCATCAGCCCTAGGATAGTGTTAGGGTTAGGGTTAGCCTCAGAGCTAGGAGAGAGTTAGGGTTAGGGATAGGGTTAGCATCAGGCCTAGGATAGTGTTAGGGTTAGGGTTAGGGTTAGCATCAGCCCTAGGATAGTGTTAGGGTTATGGTTAGGTTTAGCATCAGCCCTAGGATAGTGTTAGGGTAAGGGTTAGGTTTAGCATCAGCCCTAGGATAGTGTTAGGGTTAGGGTTAGCATCAGCCCTAGGATAGTGTTAGGGTTAGGGTTAGGGTTATCATCAAGCCTAGGATAGTGTTAGGGTTAGGGTTAGCATCAGCCCTAGGATAGTGTTAGGGTTAGGGTTAGGGTTATCATCAAGCCTAGGATAGTGTTAGGGTTAGGGTTAGCATCAGCTGTAGGATAGTGTTAGGGTTAGGGTTAGGGTTATCATCAGGCCTAGGATAGTGTGAGGGCTAGGGTTAGCATCAGACTTAGGATAGTGTTAGGGTTAGGGTTAGGGTTAGCATCAGCCCTAGGATAGTGTTAGGGTTAGGGTTAGCATCAGCCCTAGGATAGTGTTAGGGTTAGGGTTAACATAAACCCTAGGATAGTGTTAGGGTTAGGGTTAGGGTTATCATCAGGCCTAGAATAGTGTTAGGGTTAGGGTTAGGGTTAGCATCAGTTCAAGGATAGTGTTAGGGTTAGCGTTAGGGTTAGCATCAGCCCTAGGATAGTGTTAGGGTTAGGGTTAGGGTTAGCACCAGGCCCAGGATAGTGTTAGCGTTAGGGTTAGCATCAGCCTTAGGATAGTGTTAGGGTTAGGCTTAGGGTTAGCGTCAGGCCTAGGATAGTGTTAGGGTTAGGGTTAGCATCAGGCCTAGGATAGTGTTAGGGTTAGGGTTAGCATCAGCCCTAGGAGAGTGTTAGGGTTAGGGTTAGGGTTAGCATCACCCCTAGGATAGTGTTAGGGTTATGGTTAACATCAGCCCTAGGATAGTGTTAGGGTTAGGGTTCGAGTTAGCATCAGCCTTAGGATAGTGTTAGGTTTAGGGTTAGCATCAGACCTAGGATAGTGTTAGGGTTAGGGTTAAGGTTAGCATCAGCCCTAGGATAGTGTAAGTGTTAGGGTTAGGGTTAGCATCAGGCCTAGGATAGTGTTAGTGTTAGGGTTAGCATCAGCCCTAGGATAGTGTTAGGGTTAGGGTTAGGGTTAGCATCAGCCCTAGGATAGTAATAGGGTTAGGGTTAGCATCAGCCCTAGGATAGTGTTAGGGTTAGGGTTAGGGTTAGCACCAGGCCTAGGATAGTGTTAGTGTTAGGGTTAGCATCAGCCTTAGGATAGTGTTAGGGTTAGGGTTAGGGTTAGCATCAGCCCTAGGATAGTGTTAAGGTTAGGGTTATGGTTAGCTTCAGCCCTAGGATAGTGTTAGGGTTAGGGTTTGGGTTAGCATCAGCCCTAGGATAGTGTTAGGGTTAGGGTTAGCATCAGCCCTAGGATAGTGTTAGGGTTAGGGTTAGAGTTAGCCTCAGCCCTAGGATAGTGTTAGGGTTAGGGTTAGGGTTAGCATCAGCCCTAGGATATTATTAGGGTTAGGGTTAGCATCAGCCCTAGGTTAGTGTTAGAGTTAGGGTTAGGGTTAGCACCAGGCCTAGGATAGTGTTAGTGTTAGGGTTAGCATCAGCCCTAGGATAGTGTTAGGGTTAGGGTTAGGGTTAGCACCAGGCGTAGGATAGTGTTAGTGTTAGGGTTAGCATCAGCCTGAGGATAGTGTTAGGGTTAGGGTTAGGGTTAGCATCAGCCGTAGGATAGTGTTAGGGTTAGGGTTAGCCTCAGCCCTAAGATACTGTTAGAGTTAGGGTTAGGGTTAGCATCAGCCCTAGGATAGTGTTAGGGTTAGGGTTAGGGTTAGCATCAGCCCTGGGATAGTGTTAGTGTTAGGGTTAGCATCAGCCCTAGGATAGTGTTAGGGTTAGGGTTAGGGTTAGCATCCGCCCTAGGATAGTGATAGGGTTAGGGTTAGGGTTAGCATCAGCCCTAGGAGAGTTTTAGGGTTAGGGTTAACATAAACCGTAGGATAGTTTTAGGGTTAGGGTTAGGGTTATCATCAGGCCTAGGATAGTGTTAGGGTTAGCGTTAGGGTTAGAATCAGCCCTAGGATAGTGTTAGGGTTAGGGTTAGCATCAGCCCTAGGATAGTGTTAGGATTAGGGTTAGGGTTAGCATCAGCCCTAGGATAGTGTTAGGTTTAGGGTTAGCATCAACAATAGGGTAGTGTTTGGGTTAGGGTTAGGGTTAGCATCAGCCCTAGGATAGTGTTAGGGTTAGGGTTAGCCTCAGAGCTAGGAGAGAGTTAGGGTTAGGGATAGGGTTAGCATCAGGCCTAGGATAGTGTTAGGGTTAGGGTTAGGGTTAGCATCAGCCCTAGGATAGTGTTAGGGTTATGGTTAGGTTTAGCATCAGCCCTAGGATAGTGTTAGGGTAAGGGTTAGGTTTAGCATCAGCCCTAGGATAGTGTTAGGGTTAGGGTTAGCATCAGCCCTAGGATAGTGTTAGGGTTAGGGTTAGGGTTATCATCAAGCCTAGGATAGTGTTAGGGTTAGGGTTAGCATCAGCCCTAGGATAGTGTTAGGGTTAGGGTTAGGGTTATCATCAAGCCTAGGATAGTGTTAGGGTTAGGGTTAGCATCAGCTGTAGGATAGTGTTAGGGTTAGGGTTAGGGTTATCATCAGGCCTAGGATAGTGTGAGGGCTAGGGTTAGCATCAGACTTAGGATAGTGTTAGGGTTAGGGTTAGGGTTAGCATCAGCCCTAGGATAGTGTTAGGGTTAGGGTTAGCATCAGCCCTAGGATAGTGTTAGGGTTAGGGTTAACATAAACCCTAGGATAGTGTTAGGGTTAGGGTTAGGGTTATCATCAGGCCTAGAATAGTGTTAGGGTTAGGGTTAGGGTTAGCATCAGTTCAAGGATAGTGTTAGGGTTAGCGTTAGGGTTAGCATCAGCCCTAGGATAGTGTTAGGGTTAGGGTTAGGGTTAGCACCAGGCCCAGGATAGTGTTAGCGTTAGGGTTAGCATCAGCCTTAGGATAGTGTTAGGGTTAGGCTTAGGGTTAGCGTCAGGCCTAGGATAGTGTTAGGGTTAGGGTTAGCATCAGGCCTAGGATAGTGTTAGGGTTAGGGTTAGCATCAGCCCTAGGAGAGTGTTAGGGTTAGGGTTAGGGTTAGCATCACCCCTAGGATAGTGTTAGGGTTATGGTTAACATCAGCCCTAGGATAGTGTTAGGGTTAGGGTTCGAGTTAGCATCAGCCTTAGGATAGTGTTAGGTTTAGGGTTAGCATCAGACCTAGGATAGTGTTAGGGTTAGGGTTAAGGTTAGCATCAGCCCTAGGATAGTGTAAGTGTTAGGGTTAGGGTTAGCATCAGGCCTAGGATAGTGTTAGTGTTAGGGTTAGCATCAGCCCTAGGATAGTGTTAGGGTTAGGGTTAGGGTTAGCATCAGCCCTAGGATAGTAATAGGGTTAGGGTTAGCATCAGCCCTAGGATAGTGTTAGGGTTAGGGTTAGGGTTAGCACCAGGCCTAGGATAGTGTTAGTGTTAGGGTTAGCATCAGCCTTAGGATAGTGTTAGGGTTAGGGTTAGGGTTAGCATCAGCCCTAGGATAGTGTTAAGGTTAGGGTTATGGTTAGCTTCAGCCCTAGGATAGTGTTAGGGTTAGGGTTTGGGTTAGCATCAGCCCTAGGATAGTGTTAGGGTTAGGGTTAGCATCAGCCCTAGGATAGTGTTAGGGTTAGGGTTAGAGTTAGCCTCAGCCCTAGGATAGTGTTAGGGTTAGGGTTAGGGTTAGCATCAGCCCTAGGATATTATTAGGGTTAGGGTTAGCATCAGCCCTAGGTTAGTGTTAGAGTTAGGGTTAGGGTTAGCACCAGGCCTAGGATAGTGTTAGTGTTAGGGTTAGCATCAGCCCTAGGATAGTGTTAGGGTTAGGGTTAGGGTTAGCACCAGGCGTAGGATAGTGTTAGTGTTAGGGTTAGCATCAGCCTGAGGATAGTGTTAGGGTTAGGGTTAGGGTTAGCATCAGCCGTAGGATAGTGTTAGGGTTAGGGTTAGCCTCAGCCCTAAGATACTGTTAGAGTTAGGGTTAGGGTTAGCATCAGCCCTAGGATAGTGTTAGGGTTAGGGTTAGGGTTAGCATCAGCCCTGGGATAGTGTTAGTGTTAGGGTTAGCATCAGCCCTAGGATAGTGTTAGGGTTAGGGTTAGGGTTAGCATCCGCCCTAGGATAGTGATAGGGTTAGGGTTAGGGTTAGCATCAGCCCTAGGAGAGTTTTAGGGTTAGGGTTAACATAAACCGTAGGATAGTTTTAGGGTTAGGGTTAGGGTTATCATCAGGCCTAGGATAGTGTTAGGGTTAGCGTTAGGGTTAGAATCAGCCCTAGGATAGTGTTAGGGTTAGGGTTAGCATCAGCCCTAGGATAGTGTTAGGATTAGGGTTAGGGTTAGCATCAGCCCTAGGATAGTGTTAGGTTTAGGGTTAGCATCAACAATAGGGTAGTGTTTGGGTTAGGGTTAGGGTTAGCATCAGCCCTAGGATAGTGTTAGGGTTAGGGTTAGCCTCAGAGCTAGGAGAGAGTTAGGGTTAGGGATAGGGTTAGCATCAGGCCTAGGATAGTGTTAGGGTTAGGGTTAGGGTTAGCATCAGCCCTAGGATAGTGTTAGGGTTATGGTTAGGTTTAGCATCAGCCCTAGGATAGTGTTAGGGTAAGGGTTAGGTTTAGCATCAGCCCTAGGATAGTGTTAGGGTTAGGGTTAGCATCAGCCCTAGGATAGTGTTAGGGTTAGGGTTAGGGTTATCATCAAGCCTAGGATAGTGTTAGGGTTAGGGTTAGCATCAGCCCTAGGATAGTGTTAGGGTTAGGGTTAGGGTTATCATCAAGCCTAGGATAGTGTTAGGGTTAGGGTTAGCATCAGCTGTAGGATAGTGTTAGGGTTAGGGTTAGGGTTATCATCAGGCCTAGGATAGTGTGAGGGCTAGGGTTAGCATCAGACTTAGGATAGTGTTAGGGTTAGGGTTAGGGTTAGCATCAGCCCTAGGATAGTGTTAGGGTTAGGGTTAGCATCAGCCCTAGGATAGTGTTAGGGTTAGGGTTAACATAAACCCTAGGATAGTGTTAGGGTTAGGGTTAGGGTTATCATCAGGCCTAGAATAGTGTTAGGGTTAGGGTTAGGGTTAGCATCAGTTCAAGGATAGTGTTAGGGTTAGCGTTAGGGTTAGCATCAGCCCTAGGATAGTGTTAGGGTTAGGGTTAGGGTTAGCACCAGGCCCAGGATAGTGTTAGCGTTAGGGTTAGCATCAGCCTTAGGATAGTGTTAGGGTTAGGCTTAGGGTTAGCGTCAGGCCTAGGATAGTGTTAGGGTTAGGGTTAGCATCAGGCCTAGGATAGTGTTAGGGTTAGGGTTAGCATCAGCCCTAGGAGAGTGTTAGGGTTAGGGTTAGGGTTAGCATCACCCCTAGGATAGTGTTAGGGTTATGGTTAACATCAGCCCTAGGATAGTGTTAGGGTTAGGGTTCGAGTTAGCATCAGCCTTAGGATAGTGTTAGGTTTAGGGTTAGCATCAGACCTAGGATAGTGTTAGGGTTAGGGTTAAGGTTAGCATCAGCCCTAGGATAGTGTAAGTGTTAGGGTTAGGGTTAGCATCAGGCCTAGGATAGTGTTAGTGTTAGGGTTAGCATCAGCCCTAGGATAGTGTTAGGGTTAGGGTTAGGGTTAGCATCAGCCCTAGGATAGTAATAGGGTTAGGGTTAGCATCAGCCCTAGGATAGTGTTAGGGTTAGGGTTAGGGTTAGCACCAGGCCTAGGATAGTGTTAGTGTTAGGGTTAGCATCAGCCTTAGGATAGTGTTAGGGTTAGGGTTAGGGTTAGCATCAGCCCTAGGATAGTGTTAAGGTTAGGGTTATGGTTAGCTTCAGCCCTAGGATAGTGTTAGGGTTAGGGTTTGGGTTAGCATCAGCCCTAGGATAGTGTTAGGGTTAGGGTTAGCATCAGCCCTAGGATAGTGTTAGGGTTAGGGTTAGAGTTAGCCTCAGCCCTAGGATAGTGTTAGGGTTAGGGTTAGGGTTAGCATCAGCCCTAGGATATTATTAGGGTTAGGGTTAGCATCAGCCCTAGGTTAGTGTTAGAGTTAGGGTTAGGGTTAGCACCAGGCCTAGGATAGTGTTAGTGTTAGGGTTAGCATCAGCCCTAGGATAGTGTTAGGGTTAGGGTTAGGGTTAGCACCAGGCGTAGGATAGTGTTAGTGTTAGGGTTAGCATCAGCCTGAGGATAGTGTTAGGGTTAGGGTTAGGGTTAGCATCAGCCGTAGGATAGTGTTAGGGTTAGGGTTAGCCTCAGCCCTAAGATACTGTTAGAGTTAGGGTTAGGGTTAGCATCAGCCCTAGGATAGTGTTAGGGTTAGGGTTAGGGTTAGCATCAGCCCTGGGATAGTGTTAGTGTTAGGGTTAGCATCAGCCCTAGGATAGTGTTAGGGTTAGGGTTAGGGTTAGCATCCGCCCTAGGATAGTGATAGGGTTAGGGTTAGGGTTAGCATCAGCCCTAGGAGAGTTTTAGGGTTAGGGTTAACATAAACCGTAGGATAGTTTTAGGGTTAGGGTTAGGGTTATCATCAGGCCTAGGATAGTGTTAGGGTTAGCGTTAGGGTTAGAATCAGCCCTAGGATAGTGTTAGGGTTAGGGTTAGCATCAGCCCTAGGATAGTGTTAGGATTAGGGTTAGGGTTAGCATCAGCCCTAGGATAGTGTTAGGTTTAGGGTTAGCATCAACAATAGGGTAGTGTTTGGGTTAGGGTTAGGGTTAGCATCAGCCCTAGGATAGTGTTAGGGTTAGGGTTAGCCTCAGAGCTAGGAGAGAGTTAGGGTTAGGGATAGGGTTAGCATCAGGCCTAGGATAGTGTTAGGGTTAGGGTTAGGGTTAGCATCAGCCCTAGGATAGTGTTAGGGTTATGGTTAGGTTTAGCATCAGCCCTAGGATAGTGTTAGGGTAAGGGTTAGGTTTAGCATCAGCCCTAGGATAGTGTTAGGGTTAGGGTTAGCATCAGCCCTAGGATAGTGTTAGGGTTAGGGTTAGGGTTATCATCAAGCCTAGGATAGTGTTAGGGTTAGGGTTAGCATCAGCCCTAGGATAGTGTTAGGGTTAGGGTTAGGGTTATCATCAAGCCTAGGATAGTGTTAGGGTTAGGGTTAGCATCAGCCCTAGGATAGTGTTAGGGTTATGGGTAGGTTTAGCATGAGCCCTAGGATAGTGTTCGGGTAAGGGTTAGGGTTAGCATCAGGCCTAGGATAGTGTTAGGATTACAGTTAGAATCAGCCCTTGGATAGTGTTTCGGTTAGGGTTAGGGTTAGCATCAGCCCTAGGATAGTGTTAGGTTTAGGGTTATGGATATCATCAGGCCTAGGATATTGTTAGGGTTAGGGTTAGCATCAGCCCTAGGATAGTGTTAGGGTTAGGGTTAGAGTTAGCATCAGCCCTAGGATAGTGTTAGGGTTAGGGTTAGGGTTAGCATCAGCCCTAGGATATTATTAGGGTTAGGGTTAGCATCAGCCCTAGATTAGTGTTAGAGTTAGGGTTAGGGTTAGCACCAGGCCTAGGATAGTGTTAGTGTTAGGGTTAGCATCAGCCTTAGGATAGTGTTAGGGTTAGGGTTAGGGTTAGCATCAGCCCTAGGATAGTGTTAAGGTTAGGGTTATGGTTAGCTTCAGCCCTAGGATAGTGTTAGGGTTAGGGTTTGGGTTAGCATCAGCCCTAGGATAGTGTTAGGGTTAGGGTTAGCATCAGCCCTAGGATAGTGTTAGGGTTAGGGTTAGAGTTAGCCTCAGCCCTAGGATAGTGTTAGGGTTAGGGTTAGGGTTAGCATCAGCCCTAGGATATTATTAGGGTTAGGGTTAGCATCAGCCCTAGGTTAGTGTTAGAGTTAGGGTTAGGGTTAGCACCAGGCCTAGGATAGTGTTAGTGTTAGGGTTAGCATCAGCCCTAGGATAGTGTTAGGGTTAGGGTTAGGGTTAGCACCAGGCGTAGGATAGTGTTAGTGTTAGGGTTAGCATCAGCCTGAGGATAGTGTTAGGGTTAGGGTTAGGGTTAGCATCAGCCGTAGGATAGTGTTAGGGTTAGGGTTAGCCTCAGCCCTAAGATACTGTTAGAGTTAGTGTTAGGGTTAGCATCAGCCCTAGGATAGTGTTAGGGTTAGGGTTAGGGTTAGCATCAGCCCTGGGATAGTGTTAGTGTTAGGGTTAGCATCAGCCCTAGGATAGTGTTAGGGTTAGGGTTAGGGTTAGCATCCGCCCTAGGATAGTGATAGGGTTAGGGTTAGGGTTAGCATCAGCCCTAGGAGAGTTTTAGGGTTAGGGTTAACATAAACCGTAGGATAGTTTTAGGGTTAGGGTTAGGGTTATCATCAGGCCTAGGATAGTGTTAGGGTTAGCGTTAGGGTGAGAATCAGCCCTAGGATAGTGTTAGGGTTAGGGTTAGCATCAGCCCTAGGATAGTGTTAGGATTAGGGTTAGGGTTAGCATCAGCCCTAGGATAGTGTTAGGTTTAGGGTTAGCATCAACAATAGGGTAGTGTTTGGGTTAGGGTTAGGGTTAGCATCAGCCCTAGGATAGTGTTAGGGTTAGGGTTAGCCTCAGAGCTAGGAGAGAGTTAGGGTTAGGGATAGGGTTAGCATCAGGCCTAGGATAGTGTTAGGGTTAGGGTTAGGGTTAGCATCAGCCCTAGGATAGTGTTAGGGTTATGGTTAGGTTTAGCATCAGCCCTAGGATAGTGTTAGGGTAAGGGTTAGGTTTAGCATCAGCCCTAGGATAGTGTTAGGGTTAGGGTTAGCATCAGCCCTAGGATAGTGTTAGGGTTAGGGTTAGGGTTATCATCAAGCCTAGGATAGTGTTAGGGTTAGGGTTAGCATCAGCCCTAGGATAGTGTTAGGGTTAGGGTTAGGGTTATCATCAAGCCTAGGATAGTGTTAGGGTTAGGGTTAGCATCAGCTGTAGGATAGTGTTAGGGTTAGGGTTAGGGTTATCATCAGGCCTAGGATAGTGTGAGGGCTAGGGTTAGCATCAGACTTAGGATAGTGTTAGGGTTAGGGTTAGGGTTAGCATCAGCCCTAGGATAGTGTTAGGGTTAGGGTTAGCATCAGCCCTAGGATAGTGTTAGGGTTAGGGTTAACATAAACCCTAGGATAGTGTTAGGGTTAGGGTTAGGGTTATCATCAGGCCTAGAATAGTGTTAGGGTTAGGGTTAGGGTTAGCATCAGTTCAAGGATAGTGTTAGGGTTAGCGTTAGGGTTAGCATCAGCCCTAGGATAGTGTTAGGGTTAGGGTTAGGGTTAGCACCAGGCCCAGGATAGTGTTAGCGTTAGGGTTAGCATCAGCCTTAGGATAGTGTTAGGGTTAGGCTTAGGGTTAGCGTCAGGCCTAGGATAGTGTTAGGGTTAGGGTTAGCATCAGGCCTAGGATAGTGTTAGGGTTAGGGTTAGCATCAGCCCTAGGAGAGTGTTAGGGTTAGGGTTAGGGTTAGCATCACCCCTAGGATAGTGTTAGGGTTATGGTTAACATCAGCCCTAGGATAGTGTTAGGGTTAGGGTTCGAGTTAGCATCAGCCTTAGGATAGTGTTAGGTTTAGGGTTAGCATCAGACCTAGGATAGTGTTAGGGTTAGGGTTAAGGTTAGCATCAGCCCTAGGATAGTGTAAGTGTTAGGGTTAGGGTTAGCATCAGGCCTAGGATAGTGTTAGTGTTAGGGTTAGCATCAGCCCTAGGATAGTGTTAGGGTTAGGGTTAGGGTTAGCATCAGCCCTAGGATAGTAATAGGGTTAGGGTTAGCATCAGCCCTAGGATAGTGTTAGGGTTAGGGTTAGGGTTAGCACCAG
Source organism: Lemur catta (assembly GCF_020740605.2). Lineage (NCBI taxonomy): Eukaryota > Metazoa > Chordata > Mammalia > Primates > Lemuridae > Lemur > Lemur catta. The sequence continues at coordinate 727,650 of NW_025423876.1, read as the reverse complement.
GCCTAGGATAGTGTTAGTGTTAGGGTTAGCATCAGCCTTAGGATAGTGTTAGGGTTAGGGTTAGGGTTAGCATCAGCCCTAGGATAGTGTTAAGGTTAGGGTTATGGTTAGCTTCAGCCCTAGGATAGTGTTAGGGTTAGGGTTTGGGTTAGCATCAGCCCTAGGATAGTGTTAGGGTTAGGGTTAGCATCAGCCCTAGGATAGTGTTAGGGTTAGGGTTAGAGTTAGCCTCAGCCCTAGGATAGTGTTAGGGTTAGGGTTAGGGTTAGCATCAGCCCTAGGATATTATTAGGGTTAGGGTTAGCATCAGCCCTAGGTTAGTGTTAGAGTTAGGGTTAGGGTTAGCACCAGGCCTAGGATAGTGTTAGTGTTAGGGTTAGCATCAGCCCTAGGATAGTGTTAGGGTTAGGGTTAGGGTTAGCACCAGGCGTAGGATAGTGTTAGTGTTAGGGTTAGCATCAGCCTGAGGATAGTGTTAGGGTTAGGGTTAGGGTTAGCATCAGCCGTAGGATAGTGTTAGGGTTAGGGTTAGCCTCAGCCCTAAGATACTGTTAGAGTTAGGGTTAGGGTTAGCATCAGCCCTAGGATAGTGTTAGGGTTAGGGTTAGGGTTAGCATCAGCCCTGGGATAGTGTTAGTGTTAGGGTTAGCATCAGCCCTAGGATAGTGTTAGGGTTAGGGTTAGGGTTAGCATCCGCCCTAGGATAGTGATAGGGTTAGGGTTAGGGTTAGCATCAGCCCTAGGAGAGTTTTAGGGTTAGGGTTAACATAAACCGTAGGATAGTTTTAGGGTTAGGGTTAGGGTTATCATCAGGCCTAGGATAGTGTTAGGGTTAGCGTTAGGGTTAGAATCAGCCCTAGGATAGTGTTAGGGTTAGGGTTAGCATCAGCCCTAGGATAGTGTTAGGATTAGGGTTAGGGTTAGCATCAGCCCTAGGATAGTGTTAGGTTTAGGGTTAGCATCAACAATAGGGTAGTGTTTGGGTTAGGGTTAGGGTTAGCATCAGCCCTAGGATAGTGTTAGGGTTAGGGTTAGCCTCAGAGCTAGGAGAGAGTTAGGGTTAGGGATAGGGTTAGCATCAGGCCTAGGATAGTGTTAGGGTTAGGGTTAGGGTTAGCATCAGCCCTAGGATAGTGTTAGGGTTATGGTTAGGTTTAGCATCAGCCCTAGGATAGTGTTAGGGTAAGGGTTAGGTTTAGCATCAGCCCTAGGATAGTGTTAGGGTTAGGGTTAGCATCAGCCCTAGGATAGTGTTAGGGTTAGGGTTAGGGTTATCATCAAGCCTAGGATAGTGTTAGGGTTAGGGTTAGCATCAGCCCTAGGATAGTGTTAGGGTTAGGGTTAGGGTTATCATCAAGCCTAGGATAGTGTTAGGGTTAGGGTTAGCATCAGCTGTAGGATAGTGTTAGGGTTAGGGTTAGGGTTATCATCAGGCCTAGGATAGTGTGAGGGCTAGGGTTAGCATCAGACTTAGGATAGTGTTAGGGTTAGGGTTAGGGTTAGCATCAGCCCTAGGATAGTGTTAGGGTTAGGGTTAGCATCAGCCCTAGGATAGTGTTAGGGTTAGGGTTAACATAAACCCTAGGATAGTGTTAGGGTTAGGGTTAGGGTTATCATCAGGCCTAGAATAGTGTTAGGGTTAGGGTTAGGGTTAGCATCAGTTCAAGGATAGTGTTAGGGTTAGCGTTAGGGTTAGCATCAGCCCTAGGATAGTGTTAGGGTTAGGGTTAGGGTTAGCACCAGGCCCAGGATAGTGTTAGCGTTAGGGTTAGCATCAGCCTTAGGATAGTGTTAGGGTTAGGCTTAGGGTTAGCGTCAGGCCTAGGATAGTGTTAGGGTTAGGGTTAGCATCAGGCCTAGGATAGTGTTAGGGTTAGGGTTAGCATCAGCCCTAGGAGAGTGTTAGGGTTAGGGTTAGGGTTAGCATCACCCCTAGGATAGTGTTAGGGTTATGGTTAACATCAGCCCTAGGATAGTGTTAGGGTTAGGGTTCGAGTTAGCATCAGCCTTAGGATAGTGTTAGGTTTAGGGTTAGCATCAGACCTAGGATAGTGTTAGGGTTAGGGTTAAGGTTAGCATCAGCCCTAGGATAGTGTAAGTGTTAGGGTTAGGGTTAGCATCAGGCCTAGGATAGTGTTAGTGTTAGGGTTAGCATCAGCCCTAGGATAGTGTTAGGGTTAGGGTTAGGGTTAGCATCAGCCCTAGGATAGTAATAGGGTTAGGGTTAGCATCAGCCCTAGGATAGTGTTAGGGTTAGGGTTAGGGTTAGCACCAGGCCTAGGATAGTGTTAGTGTTAGGGTTAGCATCAGCCTTAGGATAGTGTTAGGGTTAGGGTTAGGGTTAGCATCAGCCCTAGGATAGTGTTAAGGTTAGGGTTATGGTTAGCTTCAGCCCTAGGATAGTGTTAGGGTTAGGGTTTGGGTTAGCATCAGCCCTAGGATAGTGTTAGGGTTAGGGTTAGCATCAGCCCTAGGATAGTGTTAGGGTTAGGGTTAGAGTTAGCCTCAGCCCTAGGATAGTGTTAGGGTTAGGGTTAGGGTTAGCATCAGCCCTAGGATATTATTAGGGTTAGGGTTAGCATCAGCCCTAGGTTAGTGTTAGAGTTAGGGTTAGGGTTAGCACCAGGCCTAGGATAGTGTTAGTGTTAGGGTTAGCATCAGCCCTAGGATAGTGTTAGGGTTAGGGTTAGGGTTAGCACCAGGCGTAGGATAGTGTTAGTGTTAGGGTTAGCATCAGCCTGAGGATAGTGTTAGGGTTAGGGTTAGGGTTAGCATCAGCCGTAGGATAGTGTTAGGGTTAGGGTTAGCCTCAGCCCTAAGATACTGTTAGAGTTAGGGTTAGGGTTAGCATCAGCCCTAGGATAGTGTTAGGGTTAGGGTTAGGGTTAGCATCAGCCCTGGGATAGTGTTAGTGTTAGGGTTAGCATCAGCCCTAGGATAGTGTTAGGGTTAGGGTTAGGGTTAGCATCCGCCCTAGGATAGTGATAGGGTTAGGGTTAGGGTTAGCATCAGCCCTAGGAGAGTTTTAGGGTTAGGGTTAACATAAACCGTAGGATAGTTTTAGGGTTAGGGTTAGGGTTATCATCAGGCCTAGGATAGTGTTAGGGTTAGCGTTAGGGTTAGAATCAGCCCTAGGATAGTGTTAGGGTTAGGGTTAGCATCAGCCCTAGGATAGTGTTAGGATTAGGGTTAGGGTTAGCATCAGCCCTAGGATAGTGTTAGGTTTAGGGTTAGCATCAACAATAGGGTAGTGTTTGGGTTAGGGTTAGGGTTAGCATCAGCCCTAGGATAGTGTTAGGGTTAGGGTTAGCCTCAGAGCTAGGAGAGAGTTAGGGTTAGGGATAGGGTTAGCATCAGGCCTAGGATAGTGTTAGGGTTAGGGTTAGGGTTAGCATCAGCCCTAGGATAGTGTTAGGGTTATGGTTAGGTTTAGCATCAGCCCTAGGATAGTGTTAGGGTAAGGGTTAGGTTTAGCATCAGCCCTAGGATAGTGTTAGGGTTAGGGTTAGCATCAGCCCTAGGATAGTGTTAGGGTTAGGGTTAGGGTTATCATCAAGCCTAGGATAGTGTTAGGGTTAGGGTTAGCATCAGCCCTAGGATAGTGTTAGGGTTAGGGTTAGGGTTATCATCAAGCCTAGGATAGTGTTAGGGTTAGGGTTAGCATCAGCTGTAGGATAGTGTTAGGGTTAGGGTTAGGGTTATCATCAGGCCTAGGATAGTGTGAGGGCTAGGGTTAGCATCAGACTTAGGATAGTGTTAGGGTTAGGGTTAGGGTTAGCATCAGCCCTAGGATAGTGTTAGGGTTAGGGTTAGCATCAGCCCTAGGATAGTGTTAGGGTTAGGGTTAACATAAACCCTAGGATAGTGTTAGGGTTAGGGTTAGGGTTATCATCAGGCCTAGAATAGTGTTAGGGTTAGGGTTAGGGTTAGCATCAGTTCAAGGATAGTGTTAGGGTTAGCGTTAGGGTTAGCATCAGCCCTAGGATAGTGTTAGGGTTAGGGTTAGGGTTAGCACCAGGCCCAGGATAGTGTTAGCGTTAGGGTTAGCATCAGCCTTAGGATAGTGTTAGGGTTAGGCTTAGGGTTAGCGTCAGGCCTAGGATAGTGTTAGGGTTAGGGTTAGCATCAGGCCTAGGATAGTGTTAGGGTTAGGGTTAGCATCAGCCCTAGGAGAGTGTTAGGGTTAGGGTTAGGGTTAGCATCACCCCTAGGATAGTGTTAGGGTTATGGTTAACATCAGCCCTAGGATAGTGTTAGGGTTAGGGTTCGAGTTAGCATCAGCCTTAGGATAGTGTTAGGTTTAGGGTTAGCATCAGACCTAGGATAGTGTTAGGGTTAGGGTTAAGGTTAGCATCAGCCCTAGGATAGTGTAAGTGTTAGGGTTAGGGTTAGCATCAGGCCTAGGATAGTGTTAGTGTTAGGGTTAGCATCAGCCCTAGGATAGTGTTAGGGTTAGGGTTAGGGTTAGCATCAGCCCTAGGATAGTAATAGGGTTAGGGTTAGCATCAGCCCTAGGATAGTGTTAGGGTTAGGGTTAGGGTTAGCACCAGGCCTAGGATAGTGTTAGTGTTAGGGTTAGCATCAGCCTTAGGATAGTGTTAGGGTTAGGGTTAGGGTTAGCATCAGCCCTAGGATAGTGTTAAGGTTAGGGTTATGGTTAGCTTCAGCCCTAGGATAGTGTTAGGGTTAGGGTTTGGGTTAGCATCAGCCCTAGGATAGTGTTAGGGTTAGGGTTAGCATCAGCCCTAGGATAGTGTTAGGGTTAGGGTTAGAGTTAGCCTCAGCCCTAGGATAGTGTTAGGGTTAGGGTTAGGGTTAGCATCAGCCCTAGGATATTATTAGGGTTAGGGTTAGCATCAGCCCTAGGTTAGTGTTAGAGTTAGGGTTAGGGTTAGCACCAGGCCTAGGATAGTGTTAGTGTTAGGGTTAGCATCAGCCCTAGGATAGTGTTAGGGTTAGGGTTAGGGTTAGCACCAGGCGTAGGATAGTGTTAGTGTTAGGGTTAGCATCAGCCTGAGGATAGTGTTAGGGTTAGGGTTAGGGTTAGCATCAGCCGTAGGATAGTGTTAGGGTTAGGGTTAGCCTCAGCCCTAAGATACTGTTAGAGTTAGGGTTAGGGTTAGCATCAGCCCTAGGATAGTGTTAGGGTTAGGGTTAGGGTTAGCATCAGCCCTGGGATAGTGTTAGTGTTAGGGTTAGCATCAGCCCTAGGATAGTGTTAGGGTTAGGGTTAGGGTTAGCATCCGCCCTAGGATAGTGATAGGGTTAGGGTTAGGGTTAGCATCAGCCCTAGGAGAGTTTTAGGGTTAGGGTTAACATAAACCGTAGGATAGTTTTAGGGTTAGGGTTAGGGTTATCATCAGGCCTAGGATAGTGTTAGGGTTAGCGTTAGGGTTAGAATCAGCCCTAGGATAGTGTTAGGGTTAGGGTTAGCATCAGCCCTAGGATAGTGTTAGGATTAGGGTTAGGGTTAGCATCAGCCCTAGGATAGTGTTAGGTTTAGGGTTAGCATCAACAATAGGGTAGTGTTTGGGTTAGGGTTAGGGTTAGCATCAGCCCTAGGATAGTGTTAGGGTTAGGGTTAGCCTCAGAGCTAGGAGAGAGTTAGGGTTAGGGATAGGGTTAGCATCAGGCCTAGGATAGTGTTAGGGTTAGGGTTAGGGTTAGCATCAGCCCTAGGATAGTGTTAGGGTTATGGTTAGGTTTAGCATCAGCCCTAGGATAGTGTTAGGGTAAGGGTTAGGTTTAGCATCAGCCCTAGGATAGTGTTAGGGTTAGGGTTAGCATCAGCCCTAGGATAGTGTTAGGGTTAGGGTTAGGGTTATCATCAAGCCTAGGATAGTGTTAGGGTTAGGGTTAGCATCAGCCCTAGGATAGTGTTAGGGTTAGGGTTAGGGTTATCATCAAGCCTAGGATAGTGTTAGGGTTAGGGTTAGCATCAGCCCTAGGATAGTGTTAGGGTTATGGGTAGGTTTAGCATGAGCCCTAGGATAGTGTTCGGGTAAGGGTTAGGGTTAGCATCAGGCCTAGGATAGTGTTAGGATTACAGTTAGAATCAGCCCTTGGATAGTGTTTCGGTTAGGGTTAGGGTTAGCATCAGCCCTAGGATAGTGTTAGGTTTAGGGTTATGGATATCATCAGGCCTAGGATATTGTTAGGGTTAGGGTTAGCATCAGCCCTAGGATAGTGTTAGGGTTAGGGTTAGAGTTAGCATCAGCCCTAGGATAGTGTTAGGGTTAGGGTTAGGGTTAGCATCAGCCCTAGGATATTATTAGGGTTAGGGTTAGCATCAGCCCTAGATTAGTGTTAGAGTTAGGGTTAGGGTTAGCACCAGGCCTAGGATAGTGTTAGTGTTAGGGTTAGCATCAGCCTTAGGATAGTGTTAGGGTTAGGGTTAGGGTTAGCATCAGCCCTAGGATAGTGTTAAGGTTAGGGTTATGGTTAGCTTCAGCCCTAGGATAGTGTTAGGGTTAGGGTTTGGGTTAGCATCAGCCCTAGGATAGTGTTAGGGTTAGGGTTAGCATCAGCCCTAGGATAGTGTTAGGGTTAGGGTTAGAGTTAGCCTCAGCCCTAGGATAGTGTTAGGGTTAGGGTTAGGGTTAGCATCAGCCCTAGGATATTATTAGGGTTAGGGTTAGCATCAGCCCTAGGTTAGTGTTAGAGTTAGGGTTAGGGTTAGCACCAGGCCTAGGATAGTGTTAGTGTTAGGGTTAGCATCAGCCCTAGGATAGTGTTAGGGTTAGGGTTAGGGTTAGCACCAGGCGTAGGATAGTGTTAGTGTTAGGGTTAGCATCAGCCTGAGGATAGTGTTAGGGTTAGGGTTAGGGTTAGCATCAGCCGTAGGATAGTGTTAGGGTTAGGGTTAGCCTCAGCCCTAAGATACTGTTAGAGTTAGTGTTAGGGTTAGCATCAGCCCTAGGATAGTGTTAGGGTTAGGGTTAGGGTTAGCATCAGCCCTGGGATAGTGTTAGTGTTAGGGTTAGCATCAGCCCTAGGATAGTGTTAGGGTTAGGGTTAGGGTTAGCATCCGCCCTAGGATAGTGATAGGGTTAGGGTTAGGGTTAGCATCAGCCCTAGGAGAGTTTTAGGGTTAGGGTTAACATAAACCGTAGGATAGTTTTAGGGTTAGGGTTAGGGTTATCATCAGGCCTAGGATAGTGTTAGGGTTAGCGTTAGGGTGAGAATCAGCCCTAGGATAGTGTTAGGGTTAGGGTTAGCATCAGCCCTAGGATAGTGTTAGGATTAGGGTTAGGGTTAGCATCAGCCCTAGGATAGTGTTAGGTTTAGGGTTAGCATCAACAATAGGGTAGTGTTTGGGTTAGGGTTAGGGTTAGCATCAGCCCTAGGATAGTGTTAGGGTTAGGGTTAGCCTCAGAGCTAGGAGAGAGTTAGGGTTAGGGATAGGGTTAGCATCAGGCCTAGGATAGTGTTAGGGTTAGGGTTAGGGTTAGCATCAGCCCTAGGATAGTGTTAGGGTTATGGTTAGGTTTAGCATCAGCCCTAGGATAGTGTTAGGGTAAGGGTTAGGTTTAGCATCAGCCCTAGGATAGTGTTAGGGTTAGGGTTAGCATCAGCCCTAGGATAGTGTTAGGGTTAGGGTTAGGGTTATCATCAAGCCTAGGATAGTGTTAGGGTTAGGGTTAGCATCAGCCCTAGGATAGTGTTAGGGTTAGGGTTAGGGTTATCATCAAGCCTAGGATAGTGTTAGGGTTAGGGTTAGCATCAGCTGTAGGATAGTGTTAGGGTTAGGGTTAGGGTTATCATCAGGCCTAGGATAGTGTGAGGGCTAGGGTTAGCATCAGACTTAGGATAGTGTTAGGGTTAGGGTTAGGGTTAGCATCAGCCCTAGGATAGTGTTAGGGTTAGGGTTAGCATCAGCCCTAGGATAGTGTTAGGGTTAGGGTTAACATAAACCCTAGGATAGTGTTAGGGTTAGGGTTAGGGTTATCATCAGGCCTAGAATAGTGTTAGGGTTAGGGTTAGGGTTAGCATCAGTTCAAGGATAGTGTTAGGGTTAGCGTTAGGGTTAGCATCAGCCCTAGGATAGTGTTAGGGTTAGGGTTAGGGTTAGCACCAGGCCCAGGATAGTGTTAGCGTTAGGGTTAGCATCAGCCTTAGGATAGTGTTAGGGTTAGGCTTAGGGTTAGCGTCAGGCCTAGGATAGTGTTAGGGTTAGGGTTAGCATCAGGCCTAGGATAGTGTTAGGGTTAGGGTTAGCATCAGCCCTAGGAGAGTGTTAGGGTTAGGGTTAGGGTTAGCATCACCCCTAGGATAGTGTTAGGGTTATGGTTAACATCAGCCCTAGGATAGTGTTAGGGTTAGGGTTCGAGTTAGCATCAGCCTTAGGATAGTGTTAGGTTTAGGGTTAGCATCAGACCTAGGATAGTGTTAGGGTTAGGGTTAAGGTTAGCATCAGCCCTAGGATAGTGTAAGTGTTAGGGTTAGGGTTAGCATCAGGCCTAGGATAGTGTTAGTGTTAGGGTTAGCATCAGCCCTAGGATAGTGTTAGGGTTAGGGTTAGGGTTAGCATCAGCCCTAGGATAGTAATAGGGTTAGGGTTAGCATCAGCCCTAGGATAGTGTTAGGGTTAGGGTTAGGGTTAGCACCAGGCCTAGGATAGTGTTAGTGTTAGGGTTAGCATCAGCCTTAGGATAGTGTTAGGGTTAGGGTTAGGGTTAGCATCAGCCCTAGGATAGTGTTAAGGTTAGGGTTATGGTTAGCTTCAGCCCTAGGATAGTGTTAGGGTTAGGGTTTGGGTTAGCATCAGCCCTAGGATAGTGTTAGGGTTAGGGTTAGCATCAGCCCTAGGATAGTGTTAGGGTTAGGGTTAGAGTTAGCCTCAGCCCTAGGATAGTGTTAGGGTTAGGGTTAGGGTTAGCATCAGCCCTAGGATATTATTAGGGTTAGGGTTAGCATCAGCCCTAGGTTAGTGTTAGAGTTAGGGTTAGGGTTAGCACCAGGCCTAGGATAGTGTTAGTGTTAGGGTTAGCATCAGCCCTAGGATAGTGTTAGGGTTAGGGTTAGGGTTAGCACCAGGCGTAGGATAGTGTTAGTGTTAGGGTTAGCATCAGCCTGAGGATAGTGTTAGGGTTAGGGTTAGGGTTAGCATCAGCCGTAGGATAGTGTTAGGGTTAGGGTTAGCCTCAGCCCTAAGATACTGTTAGAGTTAGGGTTAGGGTTAGCATCAGCCCTAGGATAGTGTTAGGGTTAGGGTTAGGGTTAGCATCAGCCCTGGGATAGTGTTAGTGTTAGGGTTAGCATCAGCCCTAGGATAGTGTTAGGGTTAGGGTTAGGGTTAGCATCCGCCCTAGGATAGTGATAGGGTTAGGGTTAGGGTTAGCATCAGCCCTAGGAGAGTTTTAGGGTTAGGGTTAACATAAACCGTAGGATAGTTTTAGGGTTAGGGTTAGGGTTATCATCAGGCCTAGGATAGTGTTAGGGTTAGCGTTAGGGTTAGAATCAGCCCTAGGATAGTGTTAGGGTTAGGGTTAGCATCAGCCCTAGGATAGTGTTAGGATTAGGGTTAGGGTTAGCATCAGCCCTAGGATAGTGTTAGGTTTAGGGTTAGCATCAACAATAGGGTAGTGTTTGGGTTAGGGTTAGGGTTAGCATCAGCCCTAGGATAGTGTTAGGGTTAGGGTTAGCCTCAGAGCTAGGAGAGAGTTAGGGTTAGGGATAGGGTTAGCATCAGGCCTAGGATAGTGTTAGGGTTAGGGTTAGGGTTAGCATCAGCCCTAGGATAGTGTTAGGGTTATGGTTAGGTTTAGCATCAGCCCTAGGATAGTGTTAGGGTAAGGGTTAGGTTTAGCATCAGCCCTAGGATAGTGTTAGGGTTAGGGTTAGCATCAGCCCTAGGATAGTGTTAGGGTTAGGGTTAGGGTTATCATCAAGCCTAGGATAGTGTTAGGGTTAGGGTTAGCATCAGCCCTAGGATAGTGTTAGGGTTAGGGTTAGGGTTATCATCAAGCCTAGGATAGTGTTAGGGTTAGGGTTAGCATCAGCTGTAGGATAGTGTTAGGGTTAGGGTTAGGGTTATCATCAGGCCTAGGATAGTGTGAGGGCTAGGGTTAGCATCAGACTTAGGATAGTGTTAGGGTTAGGGTTAGGGTTAGCATCAGCCCTAGGATAGTGTTAGGGTTAGGGTTAGCATCAGCCCTAGGATAGTGTTAGGGTTAGGGTTAACATAAACCCTAGGATAGTGTTAGGGTTAGGGTTAGGGTTATCATCAGGCCTAGAATAGTGTTAGGGTTAGGGTTAGGGTTAGCATCAGTTCAAGGATAGTGTTAGGGTTAGCGTTAGGGTTAGCATCAGCCCTAGGATAGTGTTAGGGTTAGGGTTAGGGTTAGCACCAGGCCCAGGATAGTGTTAGCGTTAGGGTTAGCATCAGCCTTAGGATAGTGTTAGGGTTAGGCTTAGGGTTAGCGTCAGGCCTAGGATAGTGTTAGGGTTAGGGTTAGCATCAGGCCTAGGATAGTGTTAGGGTTAGGGTTAGCATCAGCCCTAGGAGAGTGTTAGGGTTAGGGTTAGGGTTAGCATCACCCCTAGGATAGTGTTAGGGTTATGGTTAACATCAGCCCTAGGATAGTGTTAGGGTTAGGGTTCGAGTTAGCATCAGCCTTAGGATAGTGTTAGGTTTAGGGTTAGCATCAGACCTAGGATAGTGTTAGGGTTAGGGTTAAGGTTAGCATCAGCCCTAGGATAGTGTAAGTGTTAGGGTTAGGGTTAGCATCAGGCCTAGGATAGTGTTAGTGTTAGGGTTAGCATCAGCCCTAGGATAGTGTTAGGGTTAGGGTTAGGGTTAGCATCAGCCCTAGGATAGTAATAGGGTTAGGGTTAGCATCAGCCCTAGGATAGTGTTAGGGTTAGGGTTAGGGTTAGCACCAGGCCTAGGATAGTGTTAGTGTTAGGGTTAGCATCAGCCTTAGGATAGTGTTAGGGTTAGGGTTAGGGTTAGCATCAGCCGTAGGATAGTGTTAGTGTTAGGGTTAGCCTCAGCCCTAAGATAGTGTTAGAGTTAGGGTCATGGTTAGCATCAGCCCTAGAATAGTGTTAGGGTTAGGGTTAGGGTTAGCATCAGCCCTAGGATAGTGTTAGTGTTAGGGTTAGCATCAGCCCTCGGATAGTGTTAGGGTTAGGGTTAGGGTTAGCATCCGCCCTAGGATAGTGTTAGGGGTAGGGTTAGGGTTAGCATCAGCCCTAGGACAGTGTTAGGGTAAGGGTTAGGGTTAGCATCAAGCCTAGGATAGTGTTAGGGTTACGGTTAGAATCAGCCCTAGGATAGTGTTAGGGTTAGGGTTAGGGTTAGCATTAGCCCTAGGGTAGTGTTAGGTTTAGGGTTATGGATATCATCAGGCCTAGGATATTGTTAGGGTTAGGGTTAGCATCAGCCCTAGGATAGTGTTAGGGTTAGGGTTAGGGTTAGCATCAGCCCTAGGATAGTGTTAGGGTTAGGGTTAGGGTTAGCATCAGCCCTAGGATAGTGTTAGGGTTAGGGTTAGGGTTAGCACCAGGCCTAGGATAGTGTTAGTGTTAGGGTTAGCATCAGCCTTAGGATAGTGTTAGGGTTAGGGTTAGGGTTAGCATCAGCCGTAGGATAGTGTTAGGGTTAGGGTTAGCCTCAGCCCTAGGAAAGTTTTAGAGTTAGGGTTAGGTTTAGCATGAGCCCTAGGATAGTGTTAGGGTTAGGGTTTGGGTTAGCATCAGCCCTAGGATAGTGTTAGTGTTAGGGTTAGCATCAGCCCTAGGATAGTGTTAGGGTTAGGGTTAGGGTTAGCATCAGCCCTAGGATAGTATTAGGATTAGGGTTAGGGTTACGGTTAGTTTTAGCATCAGCTCTAGGATTGTGTTAGGGTTAGGGTTAAGGTTAGCATCAGCCCTAGGATAGTGTTAGGTTAGGGTTAGCATCAGCCCTAGGATAGTGTTAGGGTTAGGGTTAGCATCAACCCTAGGATAGTGTTTGGGTTATGGTTAGCATCAGGCCTAGGATAGTGTTATGGTTAGGGTTAGCATCAGCCCTAGGATAGTGTTAGTGTTAGGGTTAGGGTTAGCATCAGCCCTAGGATAGTGTTAGGGTTATGGTTAGGTTTAGCATCAGCCCTAGGATAGTGTAAGGGTAAGAGTTAGGGTTAGCATCAGGCCTAGGATATTGTTAGGGTTAGGGTTAGCATCAGCCCTAGGATAGTGTTTGAGTTAGGGTTAGGGTTAGCATCAGCCCTAGGATAGTGTTAGGGTTAGGGATAGGGTTAGCATCAGCCCTAGGATAGTGTTAAGGTTAGGGTTATGGTTAGCTTCAGCCCTAGGATAGTGTTAGGTTTAGGGTTAGGGTTAGCATCAGCCCTAGGATATTATTAGGGTTAGGGTTAGCATCAGCCCTAGGATAGTGTTAGGGTTAAGGTTAGAGTTAACACCAGGCCTAGGATAGTGTAAGGGGTAGGGTTAGGGTTAGCATCAGCCCTAGGATAGTGTTAGTGTTATGGTTAGGTTTAGCATCAGCCCTAGGATAGTGTTAGGGTAAGGGTTAGGGTTAGCATCAGGCCTAGGATAGTGTTAGGGTTACGGTTAGAATCAGCCCTAGGATAGTGTTAGGGTTAGGGTTAGCCTCAGCCCTAGGAGAGTGTTAGGGTTAGGGATAGGGTTAGCATCAGGCCTAGGATAGTGTTAGGTTTAGGGTTAGGGTTAGCATCAGCCCTAGTATAGTGTTAGGGTTAGGGTTAGCATCAGGCCTAGGATAGTGTTAGGGTTAGGGTTAGCATCAGCCTTAGGAGAGTGTTAGGGTTAGGGTTAGGGTTAGCATCAGCCCTAGGATAGTGTTAGGGTTAGGGTTAACATCAGCCCAAGGATAGTGTTAGGGTTAGGGTTCGAGTTAGCATCAGCCCTAGGATAGTGTTAGGTTTAGGGTTAGCATCAGACCTAGGATAGTGTTAGGGTTAGGGTTAAGGTTAGCATCAGCCCTAGGATAGTGTAAGTGTTAGGGTTAGGGTTAGCATCAGGCCTAGGATAGTGTTAGTGTTAGGGTTAGCATCAGCCCTAGGATAGTGTTAGGGTTAGGGTTAGGGTTAGCATCAGCCCTAGGATAGTATTAGGGTTAGGGTTAGCATCAGCCCTAGGATAGTGTTAGGGTTAGGGTTAGGGTTAGCACCAGGCCTAGGATAGTGTTAGTGTTAGGGTTAGCATCAGCCTTAGGATAGTGTTAGGGTTAGGGTTAGGGTTAGCATCAGCCGTAGGATAGTGTTAGGGTTAGGGTTAGCCTCAGCCCTAAGATAGTGTTAGAGTTAGGGTCATGGTTAGCATCAGCCCTAGGATAGTGTTAGGGTTAGGGTTAGGGTTAGCATCAGCCCTAGGATAGTGTTAGTGTTAGGGTTAGCATCAGCCCTAGGATAGTGTTAGGGTTAGGGTTAGGGTTAGCATCAGCCCTAGGATAGTGTTAGTGATATGGTTAGGTTTAGCATCAGCCCTAGGATAGTGTTAGGGTAAGGGTTAGGGTTAGCATCAGGCCTAGGATAGTGTTAGGGTTACGGTTAGAATCAGCCCTAGGATAGTGTTAGCGTTAGGGTTACGGTTAGCATCCGCCCTAGGATAGTGTTAGGGTTAGGGTTAGGGTTAGCATCAGCCCTAGGATAGTGTTAGTGTTAGGGTTAGCATCAGCCCTAGGATAGTGTTAGGGTTAGGGTTAGGGTTAGCATCAGCCCTAGGATAGTATTAGGGTTAGGGTTAGGGTTAGGGTTAGCGTTAGCATCAGCTCTAGGATAGTGTTAGGGTTAGGGTTAGGGATAGAATCAACCATAGGATAGTGTTAGGGTTAGGGTTAGGGTTAGCATCAGCCCTAGGATAGTGTTAGGGTTAGGGTTAGCATCAGCCCTAGGATAGTGTTAGGGTTAGGGTTAGGGTTAGCATCAGCCCTAGGATAGTGTTAGGGTTAGGGTTAGCATCAGCCCTAGGATAGTGTTAGGGTTAGGGTTAGGGTTAGCATCAGCCCTAGGATAGTGTTAGGGTTAGGGTTAGCATCAGCCCTAGGATAGTGTTAGGGTTAGGGTTAGGGTTATCATCAGGCCTAGGATAGTGTTAGGGTTAGGGTTAGCATCAGCCCTAGGATAGTGTTAGGGTTAGGGTTAGGGTTAGCATCAGCCCTAGGATAGTGTTAGGGTTAGGGTTAGCATGAACCCTAGGATAGTGTTAGCGTTAGGGTTAGGGTTAGCATCAGCCCAAGGATAGTGTTAGGGTTAGTATTAGCCTCAGACCTAGGAGAGTGTTAGGGTTAGGGATAGGGTTAGCATCAGGCCTAGGATAGTGTTAGGGTTAGGGTTAGGGTTAGCATCAGACCTAGGATAGTGTTAGGGTTAGGGTTAGCATTAGCCCTAAGATAGTGTTAGGGTTAGGGATAGGGTTAGCATCAGGCCTAGGATAGTGTTAGGGTTAGGGTTAGCCTCAGCCCTAGGAGAGTGTTAGGGTTAGGGATAGGGTTAGCATCAGGCCTAGGATAGTGTTAGGTTTAGGTTTAGGGTTAGCATCAGCCCTAGGATAGTGTTAGGGTTAGGGTTAGCATCAGGCCTAGGATAGTGTTAGGGTTATGGTTAGCATCAGCCCTAGGAGAGTGTTAGGGTTAGGGTTAGGGTTAGCATCACCCCTAGGATAGTGTTAGGGTTAGGGTTAACATCAGCCCAAGGATAGTGTTAGGGTTAGGGTTCGAGTTAGCATCAGCCCTAGGATAGTGTTAGGTTTAGGGTTAGCATCAGACCTAGGATAGTGTTAGGGTTAGGGTTAAGGTTAGCATCAGCCCTAGGATAGTGTAAGTGTTAGGGTTAGGGTTAGCATCAGGCATAGGATAGTGTTAGGGTTAGGGTTAGCATCAGCCCTAGGAGAGTGTTAGGGTTAGGGTTAGGGTTAGCATCACCCCTAGGATAGTGTTAGGGTTAGGGTTAACATCAGCCCAAGGATAGTGTCAGGGTTAGGGTTCGAGTTAGCATCAGCCCTAGGATAGTGTTAGGTTTAGGGTTAGCATCAGACCTAGGATAGTGTTAGGGTTAGGGTTAAGGTTAGCATCAGCCCTAGGATAGTGTAAGTGTTAGGGTTAGGGTTAGCATCAGGCCTAGGATAGTGTTAGGGTTAGGGTTAGCATCAGCCCTAGGATAGTGTTAGGGTTAGGGTTAGGGTTAGCATCAGCCCTAGGACAGTATTAGGGTTAGGGTTAGCATCAGCCCTAGGATAGTGTTAGGGTTAGGGTTAGGGTTAGCACCAGGCCTAGGATAGTGTTAGTGTTAGGGTTAGCATCAGCCTTAGGATAGTGTTAGGGTTAGGGTTAGAGTTAGCATCAGCCGTAGGATAGTGTTAGGGTTAGGGTTAGCCTCAGCCCTAAGATAGTGTTAGAGTTAGGGTCAGGGTTAGCATCAGCCCTAGGATAGTGTTAGGGTTAGGGTTAGGGTTAGCAGCAGCCCTAGGATAGTGTTAGGGTTAGGGTTAGAGTTAGCATCAGCCCTAGGATAGTGTTAGGGTTAGGGTTAGGGTTAGCATCAGCCCTAGGATATTATTAGGGTTAGGGTTAGCATCAGCCCTAGAATACTGTTAGGGTTAGGGTTAGGGTTAGCACCAGGCCTAGGATAGTGTTAGGGTTAGGGTTTGGGTTAGCAGCAGCCCTAGGAGAGTGCTAGGGTTAGGGTTAGGGTTAGCATCAGCCCTAGGATAGTGTTAGGGTTAGGGTTAGCGTCAGCCCTAGGAGAGTGTTAGGGTAAGGGTTAGGGTTAGCATCAGCCCTAGGATAGTGTTAGGGTTAGGGTTAGCATCAGCCCTAGGATAGTGTTAGGGTTAGGGTTAGGGTTAGGATCAACCCTAGGATAGTGTTAGGGTTAGGGTTAGCCTCAGCCATAGGAGAGTGTTAGGGTTAGGGATAGGGTTAGCATCAGGCCTAGGATAGTGTTAGGTTTAGGGTTAGGGTTAGCATCAGCCCTAGGATAGTGTTAGGGTTAGGGTTAGCATCAGGCCTAGGATAGTGTTAGGGTTAGGGTTAGCATCAGCCCTAGGAGAGTGTTAGGGTTAGGGTTAGGGTTAGCATCAGCCCTAGGATAGTGTTATTGTTAGGGTTAGCATCAGCCCTAGGATAGTGTTAGGGTTAGGGTTAGGGTTAGCATCAGCCCTAGGATAGTATTAGGGTTAGGGTTAGGGTTAGGGTTAGCGTTAGCATCAGCTCTAGGATAGTGTTAGGGTTAGGGTTAGGGATAGAATCAACCGTAGGATAGTGTTAGGGTTAGGGTTAGGGTTAGCATCAGCCCTAGGATAGTGTTAGGGTTAGGGTTAGCATCAGCCCTAGGATAGTGTTAGGGTTAGGGTTAGGGTTAGCATCAGCCCTAGGATAGTGTTAGGGTTAGGGTTAGGGTTAGCATCAGCCCTAGGATAGTGTTAGGGTTAGGGTTAGCATCAGCCCTAGGATAGTGTTAGGGTTAGGGTTAGGGTTATCATCAGGCCTAGGATAGTGTTAGGGTTAGGGTTAGCATCAGCCCTAGGATAGTGTTAGGGTTAGGGTTAGGGTTAGCATCAGCCCTAGGATAGTGTTAGGGTTAGGGTTAGCATGAACCCTAGGATAGTGTTAGCGTTAGGGTTAGGGTTAGCATCAGCCCAAGGATAGTATTAGGGTTAGTATTAGCCTCAGACCTAGGAGAGTGTTAGGGTTAGGGATAGGGTTAGCATCAGGCCTAGGATAGTGTTAGGGTTAGGGTTAGGGTTAGCATCAGACCTAGGATAGTGTTAGGGTTAGGGTTAGCATCAGCCCTAAGATAGTGTTAGGGTTAGGGATAGGGTTAGCATCAGGCCTAGGATAGTGTTAGGGTTAGGGTTAGCCTCAGCCCTAGGAGAGTGTTAGGGTTAGGGTTAGGGTTAGCATCAGGCCTAGGATACTGTTAGGTTTATTGTTAGGGTTAGCATCAGCCCTAGGATAGTGTTAGGGTTAGGGTTAGCATCAGGCCTAGGATAGTGTTAGGGTTAGGGTTAGCATCAGCCCTAGGAGAGTGTTAGGGTTAGGGTTAGGGTTAGCATCACCCCTAGGATAGTGTTAGGGTTAGGGTTAACATCAGCCCAAGGATAGTGTTAGGGTTAGGGTTCGAGTTAGCATCAGCCCTAGGATAGTGTTAGGTTTAGGGTTAGCATCAGACCTAGGATAGTGTTAGGGTTAGGGTTAAGGTTAGCATCAGCCCTAGGATAGTGTAAGTGTTAGGGTTAGGGTTAGCATCAGGCATAGGATAGTGTTAGGGTTAGGGTTAGCATCAGCCCTAGGAGAGTGTTAGGGTTAGGGTTAGGGTTAGCATTACCCCTAGGATAGTGTTAGGGTTAGGGTTAACATCAGCCCAAGGATAGTGTTAGGGTTAGGGTTCGAGTTAGCATCAGCCCTAGGATAGTGTTAGGTTTAGGGTTAGCATCAGACCTAGGATAGTGTTAGGGTTAGGGTTAAGGTTAGCATCAGCCCTAGGATAGTGTAAGTGTTAGGGTTAGGGTTAGCATCAGGCCTAGGATAGTGTTAGGGTTAGGGTTAGCATCAGCCCTAGGATAGTGTTAGGGTTAGGGTTAGGGTTAGCATCAGCCCTAGGATAGTATTAGGGTTAGGGTTAGCATCAGCCCTAGGATAGTGTTAGGGTTAGGGTTAGGGTTAGCACCAGGCCTAGGATAGTGTTAGTGTTAGGGTTAGCATCAGCCTTAGGATAGTGTTAGGGTTAGGGTTAGAGTTAGCATCAGCCGTAGGATAGTGTTAGGGTTAGGGTTAGCCTCAGCCCTAAGATAGTGTTAGAGTTAGGGTCAGGGTTAGCATCAGCCCTAGGATAGTGTTAGGGTTAGGGTTAGGGTTAGCAGCAGCCCTAGGATAGTGTTAGGGTTAGGGTTAGAGTTAGCATCAGCCCTAGGAAAGTGTTAGGTTTAGAGTTAGGGTTAGCATCAGCCCTAGGATATTATTAGGGTTAGGGTTAGCATCAGCCCTAGAATAGTGTTAGGGTTAGGGTTAGGGTTAGCACCAGGCCTAGGATAGTGTTAGGGTTAGGGTTTGGGTTAGCAGCAGCCCTAGGAGAGTGCTAGGGTTAGGGTTAGGGTTAGCATCAGCCCTAGGATAGTGTTAGGGTTAGGGTTAGCGTCAGCCCTAGGAGAGTGTTAGGGTAAGGGTTAGGGTTAGCATCAGCCCTAGGATAGTGTTAGGGTTAGGGTTAGCATCAGCCCTAGGATAGTGTTAGGGTTAGGGTTAGGGTTAGGATCAGCCCTAGGATAGTGTTAGGGTTAGGGTTAGCCTCAGCCCTAGGAGAGTGTTAGGGTTAGGGATAGGGTTAGCATCAGGCCTAGGATAGTGTTAGGTTTAGGGTTAGGGTTAGCATCAGCCCTAGGATAGTGTTAGGGTTAGGGTTCGAGTTAGCATCAGCCCTAGGATAGTGTTAGGTTTAGGGTTAGCATCAGACCTAGGATAGTGTTAGGGTTAGGGTTAAGGTTAGCATCAGCCCTAGGATAGTGTAAGTGTTAGGGTTAGGGTTAGCATCAGGCATAGGATAGTGTTAGGGTTAGGGTTAGCATCAGCCCTAGGAGAGTGTTAGGGTTAGGGTTAGGGTTAGCATCACCCCTAGGATAGTGTTAGGGTTAGGGTTAACATCAGTCCAAGGATAGTGTTAGGGTTAGGGTTCGAGTTAGCATCAGCCCTAGGATAGTGTTAGGTTTAGGGTTAGCATCAGACCTAGGATAGTGTTAGGGTTAGGGTTAAGGTTAGCATCAGCCCTAGGATAGTGTAAGTGTTAGGGTTAGGGTTAGCATCAGGCCTAGGATAGTGTTAGGGTTAGGGTTAGCATCAGCCCTAGGATAGTGTTAGGGTTAGGGTTAGGGTTAGCATCAGCCCTAGGATAGTATTAGGGTTAGGGTTAGCATCAGCCCTAGGATAGTGTTAGGGTTAGGGTTAGGGTTAGCACCAGGCCTAGGATAGTGTTAGTGTTAGGGTTAGCATCAGCCTTAGGATAGTGTTAGGGTTAGGGTTAGAGTTAGCATCAGCCGCAGGATAGTGTTAGCGTTAGGGTTAGCCTCAGCCCTAAGATAGTGTTAGAGTTAGGGTCAGGGTTAGCATCAGCCCTAGGATAGTGTTAGGGTTAGGGTTAGGGTTAGCAGCAGCCCTAGGATAGTGTTAGGGTTAGGGTTAGAGTTAGCATCAGCCCTAGGATAGTGTTAGGGTTAGGGTTAGGGTTAGCATCAGCCCTAGGATATTATTAGGGTTAGGGTTAGCATCAGCCCTAGAATAGTGTTAGGGTTAGGGTTAGGGTTAGCACCAGGCCTAGGATAGTGTTAGGGTTAGGGTTTGGGTTAGCAGCAGCCCTAGGAGAGTGCTAGGGTTAGGGTTAGGGTTAGCATCAGCCCTAGGATAGTGTTAGGGTTAGGGTTAGCGTCAGCCCTAGGAGAGTGTTAGGGTAAGGGTTAGGGTTAGCATCAGCCCTAGGATAGTGTTAGGGTTAGGGTTAGCATCAGCCCTAGGATAGTGTTAGGGTTAGGGTTAGGGTTAGGATCAGCCCTAGGATAGTGTTAGGGTTAGGGTTAGCCTCAGCCCTAGGAGAGTGTTAGGGTTAGGGATAGGGTTAGCATCAGGCCTAGGATAGTGTTAGTTTTAGGGTTAGGGTTAGCATCAGCCCTAGGATAGTGTTAGGGTTAGGGTTAGCATCAGGCCTAGGATAGTGTTATGGTTAGGGTTAGCATCAGCCCTAGGAGAGTGTTAGGGTTAGGGTTAGGGTTAGCATCAGCCCTAGGATAGTGTTAGGGTTAGGGTTAACATCAGCCCTAGGATAGTGTTAGGGTTAGGGTTAGGGTTAGCATCAGCCCTAGGATAGTGTTAGGTTTGGGGTTAGCATCTGACCTAGGATAGTGTTAGGGTTAGGGTTAAGGTTAGCAACAGCCCTAGGATAGTGTAAGTGTTAGGTTTAGGGTGAGCATCAGGCCTAGGATAGTGTTAGGGTTAGGGTTAGCATCAGCCCTAGGATAGTGTAAGTGTTAGGGTTAGGGTTAGCATCAGGCCTAGGATAGTGTTAGTGTTAGGGTTAGCATCAGCCCTAGGATAGTGTTAGGGTTAGGGTTAGGGTTAGCATCAGCCCTAGGATAGTATTAGGGTTAGGGTTAGCATCAGCCCTAGGATAGTGTTAGGGTTAGGGTTAGGGTTAGCACCAGGCCTAGGATAGTGTTAGTGTTAGGGTTAGCATCAGCCTTAGGATAGTGTTAGGGTTAGGGTTAGGGTTAGCATCAGCCGTAGGATAGTGTTAGGGTTAGGGTTAGCCTCAGCCCTAAGATAGTGTTAGAGTTAGGGTCATGGTTAGCATCAGCCCTAGAATAGTGTTAGGGTTAGGGTTAGGGTTAGCATCAGTCCTAGGATAGTGTTAGTGTTAGGGTTAGCATCAGCCCTAGGATAGTGTTAGGGTTAGGGTTAGGGTTAGCATCCGCCCTAGGATAGTGTTAGGGGTAGGGTTAGGGTTAGCATCAGCCCTAGGATAGTGTTAGGGTAAGGGTTAGGGTTAGCATCAAGCCTAGGATAGTGTTAGGGTTACGGTTAGAATCAGCCCTAGGATAGTGTTAGGGTTAGGGTTAGGGTTAGCATTAGCCCTAGGATAGTGTTAGGTTTAGGGTTATGGATATCATCAGGCCTAGGATATTGTTAAGGTTAGGGTTAGCATCAGCCCTAGGATAGTGTTAGGGTTAGGGTTAGGGTTAGCATCAGCCCTAGGATAGTGTTAGGGTTAGGGTTAGGGTTAGCATCAGCCCTAGGATAGTGTTAGGGTTAGGGTTAGGGTTAGCACCAGGCCTAGGATAGTGTTAGTGTTAGGGTTAGCATCAGCCTTAGGATAGTGTTAGGGTTAGGGTTAGGGTTAGCATCAGCCGTAGGATAGTGTTAGGGTTAGGGTTAGCCTCAGCCCTAGGAAAGTTTTAGAGTTAGGGTTAGGTTTAGCATGAGCCCTAGGATAGTGTTAGGGTTAGGGTTTGGGTTAGCATCAGCCCTAGGATAGTGTTAGTGTTAGGGTTAGCATCAGCCCTAGGATAGTGTTAGGGTTAGGGTTAGGGTTAGCATCAGCCCTAGGATAGTATTAGGATTAGGGTTAGGGTTACGGTTAGTTTTAGCATCAGCTCTAGGATTGTGTTAGGGTTAGGGTTAAGGTTAGCATCAGCCCTAGGATAGTGTTAGGTTAGGGTTAGGATTAGCATCAGGCCTAGGAAAGTGTTAGGGTTAGGGTTAGCATCAGCCCTAGGATAGTGTTAGGGTTAGGGTTAGGGTTAGCATCAGCCCTAGGATAGTGTTAGGGTTAGGGTTAGCATCAACGCTAGGATAGTGCTTGGGTTAGGGTTAGCATCAGGCCTAGGATAGTGTTATGGTTAGGGTTAGCATCAGCCCTAGGATAGTGTTAGTGTTAGGGTTAGGGTTAGCATCAGCCCTAGGATAGTGTTAGGGTTATGGTTAGGTTTAGCATCAGCCCTAGGATAGTGTAAGGGTAAGAGTTAGGGTTAGCATCAGGCCTAGGATATTGTTAGGGTTAGGGTTAGCATCAGCCCTAGGATAGTGTTTGAGTTAGGGTTAGGGTTAGCATCAGCCCTAGGATAGTGTTAGGGTTAGGGATAGGGTTAGCATCAGCCCTAGGATAGTGTTAGGGTTAGGGTTAGGGTTAGGATCAGCCCTAGGATAGTGTTAGGGTTAGGGTTTTCCTCAGCCCTAGGAGAGTGTTAGGGTTAGGGATAGGGTTAGCATCAGGCCTAGGATAGTGTTAGGTTTAGGGTTAGGGTTAGCATCAGCCCTAGGATAGTGTTAGGGTTAGGGTTAGCATCAGGCCTAGGATAGTGTTATGGTTAGGGTTAGCATCAGCCCTAGGAGAGTGTTAGGGTTAGGGTTAGGGTTAGCATCAGCCCTAGGATAGTGTTAGGGTTAGGGTTAACATCAGCCCTAGGATAGTGTTAGGGTTAGGGTTAGGGTTAGCATCAGCCCTAGGATAGTGTTAGGTTTGGGGTTAGCATCTGACCTAGGATAGTGTTAGGGTTAGGGTTAAGGTTAGCATCAGCCCTAGGATAGTGTAAGTGTTAGGTTTAGGGTGAGCATCAGGCCTAGGATAGTGTTAGGGTTAGGGTTAGCATCAGCCCTAGGATAGTGTAAGTGTTAGGGTTAGGGTTAGCATCAGGCCTAGGATAGTGTTAGTGTTAGGGTTAGCATCAGCCCTAGGATAGTGTTAGGGTTTGGGTTAGGGTTAGCATCAGCCCTAGGATAGTATTAGGGTTAGGGTTAGCATCAGCCCTAGGATAGTGTTAGGGTTAGGGTTAGGGTTAGCACCAGGCCTAGGATAGTGTTAGTGTTAGTGTTAGCATCAGCCTTAGGATAGTGTTAGGGTTAGGGTTAGGGTTAGCATCAGCCGTAGGATAGTGTTAGGGTTAGGGTTAGCCTCAGCCCTAAGATAGTGTTAGAGTTAGGGTCATGGTTAGCATCAGCCCTAGAATAGTGTTAGGGTTAGGGTTAGGGTTAGCATCAGCCCTAGGATAGTGTTAGGGTTAGGGTTAGGGTTAGCATCCGCCCTAGGATAGTGTTAGGGGTAGGGTTAGGGATAGCATCAGCCCTAGGATAGTGTTAGGGTAAGGGTTAGGGTTAGCATCAAGCCTAGGATAGTGTTAGGGTTACGGTTAGAATCAGCCCTAGGATAGTGTTAGGGTTAGGGTTAGGGTTAGCATTAGCCCTAGGATAGTGTTAGGTTTAGGGTTATGGATATCATCAGGCCTAGGATATTGTTAGGGTTAGGGTTAGCATCAGCCCTAGGATAGTGTTAGGGTTAGGGTTAGGGTTAGCATCAGCCCTAGGATAGTGTTAGGGTTAGGGTTAGGGTTAGCATCAGCCCTAGGATAGTGTTAGGGTTAGGGTTAGGGTTAGCACCAGGCCTAGGATAGTGTTAGTGTTAGGGTTAGCATCAGCCTTAGGATAGTGTTAGGGTTAGGGTTAGGGTTAGCATCAGCCGTAGGATAGTGTTAGGGTTAGGGTTAGCCTCAGCCCTAGGAAAGTTTTAGAGTTAGGGTTAGGTTTAGCATGAGCCCTAGGATAGTGTTAGGGTTAGGGTTTGGGTTAGCATCAGCCCTAGGATAGTGTTAGTGTTAGGGTTAGCATCAGCCGTAGGATAGTGTTAGGGTTAGGGTTAGGGTTAGCATCAGCCCTAGGATAGTATTAGGATTAGGGTTAGGGTTACGGTTAGTTTTAGCATCAGCTCTAGGATTGTGTTAGGGTTAGGGTTAAGGTTAGCATCAGCCCTAGGATAGTGTTAGGTTAGGGTTAGGATTAGCATCAGGCCTAGGACAGTGTTAGGGTTAGGGTTAGCATCAGCCCTAGGATAGTGTTAGGGTTAGGGTTAGGGTTAGCATCAGCCCTAGGATAGTGTTAGGGTTAGGGTTAGCATCAACCCTAGGATAGTGCTTGGGTTAGGGTTAGCATCAGGCCTAGGATAGTGTTATGGTTAGGGTTAGCATCAGCCCTAGGATAGTGTTAGTGTTAGGGTTAGGGTTAGCATCAGCCCTAGTATAGTGTTAGGGTTATGGTTAGGTTTAGCATCAGCCCTAGGATAGTGTAAGGGTAAGAGTTAGGGTTAGCATCAGGCCTAGGATATTGTTAGGGTTAGGGTTAGCATCAGCCCTAGGATAGTGTTTGAGTTAGGGTTAGGGTTAGCATCAGCCCTAGGATAGTGTTAGGGTTAGGGATAGGGTTAGCATCAGCCCTAGGATAGTGTTAAGGTTAGGGTTATGGTTAGCTTCAGCCCTAGGATAGTGTTAGGTTTAGGGTTAGGGTTAGCATCAGCCCTAGGATATTATTAGGGTTATGGTTAGCATCAGCCCTAGGATAGTGTTAGGGTTAAGGTTAGGGTTAACACCAGGCCTAGGATAGTGTTAGTGTTAGGGTTATCATCAGCCTTAGGATAGCATTAGGGTTAGGGTTAGCATCAGCCGTAGGATAGTGTTAGTGTTAGGGTTAGCCTCAACCCTAGGATAGTGTTAGAGTTAGGGTTAGGGTTAGCATCAGCCGTAGGATAGTGTTAGGGTTAGGGTTAGGGTTAGCATCAGCCCTAGGATAGTGTTAGTGTTAGGGTTAGCATCAGCCCTAGGATAGTGTTAGGGTTAGGGTTAGGGTTAGCATCAGCCATAGGATAGTATTAGGGTTAGGGTTAGGGTTAGGGTTAGCGTTAGCATCAGCTCTAGGATAGTGTTAGGGTTAGGGTTAGGGTTAGAATCAACCATAGGATAGTGTTAGGATTAGGGTTAGGGTTAGCATCAGCCCTAGGATAGTGTTAGGGTTAGGGTTAGCATCAGCCCTAGGATAGTGTTAGGGTTAGGGTTAGGGTTAGCATCAGCCCTAAGATAGTGTTAGGGTTAGGGTTAGCATCAGCCCTAGGATAGTGTTAGGGTTAGGGTTAGGGTTAGCATCAGCCCTAGGATAGTGTTAGGGTTAGGGTTAGCATCAGCCCTAGGATAGTGTTAGGGTTAGGGTTAGGGTTAGCATCAGCCCTGGGATAGTGTTAGGGTTAGGGTTAGCATCAACCCTAGGATAGTGTTAGCGTTAGGGTTAGGGTTAGCATCAGCCCAAGGATAGTGTTAGGGTTAGTATTAGCCTCAGACCTAGGAGAGTGTTAGGGTTAGGGATAGGGTTAGCATCAGGCCTAGGATAGTGTTAGGGTTAGGGTTAGGGTTAGCATCAGCCCTAGGATAGTGTTAGGGTTAGGGTTAGCATCAGCCCTAAGATAGTGTTAGTGTTAGGGATAGGGTTAGCATCAGGCCTAGGAGAGTGTTAGGGTAAGGGTTAGCCTCAGCCCTAGGAGAGTGTTAGGGTTAGGGATAGGGTTAGCATCAGGCCTAGGATAGTGTTAGGGTTAGGGTTAGGGTTAGCATCAGCCCTAGGATAGTGTTAGGGTTAGGGTTAGCATCAGGATTAGGATAGTGTTAGGGTTAGTGTTAGCCTCAGCCCTAGGAGAGTGTTAGAGTTAGGGTTAGGGTTAGCATCAGCCCTAGGATAGTGTTTGGGTTAGGGTTAGGGTTAGCATCAGCCCTAGGATAGTGTTAGTGTTAGGGTTAGCATCAGCCCTAGGATAGTGTTAGGGTTAGGGTTAGGGTTAGCATCAGCCCTAGGATAGTGATAGGGTTAGGGTTAGGGTTAGCATCAATCCTAGGATAGTGTTAGGGTTAGGGTTAACATAAACCGTAGGATAGTGTTAGGGTTAGGGTTAGGGTTATCATCAGGCCTAGGATAGTGTTAGGGTTAGCGTTAGGGTTAGCATCAGCCCTAGGATAGTGTTAGGGTTAGGGTTAGCATCAGCCCTAGGATAGTGTTAGGATTAGGGTTAGGGTTAGCATCAGCCCTAGGATAGTGTTAGGATTAGGGTTAGCATCAACCCTAGGATAGTGTTAGGGTTAGGGTTAGCCTCAGAGCTAGGAGAGTGTTAGGGTTAGGGATAGGGTTAGCATCAGCCCTAGGATAGTGTTAGGGTTAGGGTTAGGGTTTGCATCAGCCCTAGGATAGTGTTAGGGTTATGGTTAGGTTTAGCATCAACCCTAAGATAGTGTTAGGGTAAGGGTTAGGGTTAGCATCAGCCCTAGGATAGTGTTAGGGTTAGGGTTAGCATCAGCCCTAGGATAGTGTTAGGGTTAGGGTTAGGGTTATCATCAAGCCTAGGATAGTGTTAGGGTTAGGGTTAGCATCAGCCCTAGGATAGTGTTAGGGTTAGGGTTAGGGTTATCATCAAGCCTAGGATAGTGTTAGGGTTAGGGTTAGCATCAGCTCTAGGATAGTGTTAGGGTTAGGGTTAGCATCAGCCCTAGGATAGTGTTAGGGTTAGGGTTAGGGTTATCATCAGGCCTAGGATAGTGTGAGGGCTAGGGTTAGCATCAGATTTAGGATAGTGTTAGGGTTAGGGTTAGGGTTAGCATCAGCCCTAGGATAGTGTTAGGGTTAGGGTTAGCATCAGCCCTAGGATAGTGTTAGGGTTAGGGTTAACATAAACCCTAGGATAGTGTTAGCGTTAGGGTTAGGGTTATCATCAGGCCTAGAATAGTGTTAGGGTTAGGGTTAGGGTTAGCATCAGTTCAAGGATAGTGTTAGGGTTAGCGTTAGGGTTAGCATCAGCCCTATGATAGTGTTTTGGTTAGGGTTAGGGTTAGCACCAGGCCCAGGATAGTGTTAGCGTTAGGGTTAGATTCAGCCTTAGGATAGTGTTAGGGTTAGGCTTAGGGTTAGCGTCAGGCCTAGGATAGTGTTAGGGTTAGGGTTAGCATGAGCCCTAGGATAGTGTTAGGGTTAGGGTTAGGGTTAGCATCAGCCCTAGGATAGTGTTAGGGTTAGGGTTAGCATCAGCCGTAGGATAGTGTTAGGGTTAGGGTTAGCATCAGCCCTAGGATAGTGTTAGGATTAGGGTTAGGGTTAGCATCAGCCCTAGAATAGTGTTAGGGTTAGGGTTAACATAAACCCTAGGATAGTGTTAGGGTTAGGGTTAGGGTTATCATCAGGCCTAGAATAGTGTTAGGCCTAGGGTTAGGGTTAGCATCAGTTCAAGGATAGTGTTAGGTTTAGCGTTAGGGTTAGCATCAGCCCTAGGATAGTGTTAGGGTTAGGGTAAGGGTTAGCACCAGGCCCAGGATAGTGTTAGCGTTAGGGTTAGCATCAGCCTTAGGATAGTGTTAGGGTTAGGCTTAGGGTTAGCGTCAGGCTTTGGATAGTGTTAGGGTTAGGGTTAGCATCAGCCCTAGGATGGTGTTAGGGTTAGGGTTAGGGTTAGCATCAGCCCTAGGATAGTGTTAGGGTTAGGGTTAGCATCAGCCCTAGGATAGTGTTAGGGTTAGGGTTAGGGTTATCATCAGGCCTAGGATAGTGTTAGGGTTAGGGTTAACATCAGCCCTAGGATAGTGTTAGGGTTAGGGTTAGGGTTAGCATCAGCCCTAGGATAGTGTTAGGGTTAGGGTTAGCATGAACCCTAGGATAGTGTTAGCGTTAGGGTTAGGGTTAGCATCAGCCCAAGGATAGTGTTAGGGTTAGTATTAGCCTCAGACCTAGGAGAGTGTTAGGGTTAGGGATAGGGTTAGCATCAGGCCTAGGATAGTGTTAGGGTTAGGGTTAGGGTTAGCATCAGACCTAGGATAGTGTTAGGGTTAGGGTTAGCATTAGCCCTAAGATAGTGTTAGGGTTAGGGATAGGGTTAGCATCAGGCCTAGGATAGTGTTAGGGTTAGGGTTAGCCTCAGCCCTAGGAGAGTGTTAGGGTTAGGGATAGGGTTAGCATCAGGCCTAGGATAGTGTTAGGTTTAGGGTTAGGGTTAGCATCAGCCCTAGGATAGTGTTAGGGTTAGGGTTAGCATCAGGCCTAGTATAGTGTTAGGGTTAGGGTTAGCATCAGCCCTAGGAGAGTGTTAGGGTTAGGGTTAGGGTTAGCATCACCCCTAGGATAGTGTTAGGGTTAGGGTTAACATCAGCCCAAGGATAGTGTTAGGGTTAGGGTTCGAGTTAGCATCAGCCCTAGGATAGTGTTAGGTTTAGGGTTAGCATCAGACCTAGGATAGTGTTAGGGTTAGGGTTAAGGTTAGCATCAGCCCTAGGATAGTGTAAGTGTTAGGGTTAGGGTTAGCATCAGGCATAGGATAGTGTTAGGGTTAGGGTTAGCATCAGCCCTAGGAGAGTGTTAGGGTTAGGGTTAGGGTTAGCATCACCCCTAGGATAGTGTTAGGGTTAGGGTTAACATCAGCCCAAGGATAGTGTTAGGGTTAGGGTTCGAGTTAGCATCAGCCCTCTGATAGTGTTAGGTTTAGGGTTAGCATCAGACCTAGGATAGTGTTAGGGTTAGGGTTAAGGTTAGCATCAGCCCTAGGATAGTGTAAGTGTTAGGGTTAGGGTTAGCATCAGGCCTAGGATAGTGTTAGGGTTAGGGTTAGCATCAGCCCTAGGATAGTGTTAGGGTTAGGGTTAGGGTTAGCATCAGCCCTAGGATAGTATTAGGGTTAGGGTTAGCATCAGCCCTAGGATAGTGTTAGGGTTAGGGTTAGGGTTAGCACCAGGCCTAGGATAGTGTTAGTGTTAGGGTTAGCATCAGCCTTAGGATAGTGTTAGGGTTAGGGTTAGAGTTAGCATCAGCCGTAGGATAGTGTTAGGGTTAGGGTTAGCCTCAGCCCTAAGATAGTGTTAGAGTTAGGGTCAGGGTTAGCATCAGCCCTAGGATAGTGTTAGGGTTAGGGTTAGGGTTAGCAGCAGCCCTAGGATAGTGTTAGGGTTAGGGTTAGAGTTAGCATCAGCCCTAGGATAGTGTTAGGGTTAGGGTTAGGGTTAGCATCAGCCCTAGGATATTATTAGGGTTAGGGTTAGCATCAGCCCTAGAATACTGTTAGGGTTAGGGTTAGGGTTAGCACCAGGCCTAGGATAGTGTTAGGGTTAGGGTTTGGGTTAGCAGCAGCCCTAGGAGAGTGCTAGGGTTAGGGTTAGGGTTAGCATCAGCCATAGGATAGTGTTAGGGTTAGGGTTAGCGTCAGCCCTAGGAGAGTGTTAGGGTAAGGGTTAGGGTTAGCATCAGCCCTAGGATAGTGTTAGGGTTAGGGTTAGCATCAGCCCTAGGATAGTGTTAGGGTTAGGGTTAGGGTTAGGATCAGCCCTAGGATAGTGTTAGGGTTAGGGTTAGCCTCAGCCCTAGGAGAGTGTTAGGGTTAGGGATAGGGTTAGCATCAGGCCTAGGATAGTGTTAGGTTTAGGGTTAGGGTTAGCATCAGCCCTAGGATAGTGTTAGGGTTAGGGTTAGCATCAGGCCTAGGATAGTGTTAGGGTTAGGGTTAGCATCAGCCCTAGGAGAGTGTTAGGGTTAGGGTTAGGGTTAGCATCAGCCCTAGGATAGTGTTAGGGTTAGGGTTAACATCAGCCCTAGGAAAGTGTTAGGGTTAGGGTTAGGGTTAGCATCAGCCCTAGGATAGTGTTAGGTTTGGGGTTAGCATCTGACCTAGGATAGTGTTAGGGTTAGGGTTAAGGTTAGCATCAGCCCTAGGATAGTGTAAGTGTTAGGTTTAGGGTGAGCATCAGGCCTAGGATAGTGTTAGGGTTAGGGTTAGCATCAGCCCTAGGATAGTGTAAGTGTTAGGGTTAGGGTTAGCATCAGGCCTAGGATAGTGTTAGTGTTAGGGTTAGCATCAGCCCTAGGATAGTGTTAGGGTTAGGGTTAGGGTTAGCATCAGCCCTAGGATAGTATTAGGGTTAGGGTTAGCATCAGCCCTAGGATAGTGTTAGGGTTAGGGTTAGGGTTAGCACCAGGCCTAGGATAGTGTTAGTGTTAGGGTTAGCATCAGCCTTAGGATAGTGTTAGGGTTAGGGTTAGGGTTAGCATCAGCCGTAGGATAGTGTTAGCGTTAGGGTTAGCCTCAGCCCTAAGATAGTGTTAGAGTTAGGGTCATGGTTAGCATCAGCCCTAGAATAGTGTTAGGGTTAGGGTTAGGGTTAGCATCAGCCCTAGGATAGTGTTAGTGTTAGGGTTAGCATCAGCCCTAGGATAGTGTTAGGGTTAGGGTTAGGGTTAGCATCCGCCCTAGGATAGTGTTAGGGGTAGGGTTAGGGTTAGCATCAGCCCTAGGATAGTGTTAGGGTAAGGGTTAGGGTTAGCATCAAGCCTAGGATAGTGTTAGGGTTACGGTTAGAATCAGCCCTAGGATAGTGTTAGGGTTAGGGTTAGGGTTAGCATTAGCCCTAGGATAGTGTTAGGTTTAGGGTTATGGATATCATCAGGCCTAGGATATTGTTAGGGTTAGGGTTAGCATCAGCCCTAGGATAGTGTTAGGGTTAGGGTTAGGGTTAGCATCAGCCCTAGGATAGTGTTAGGGTTAGGGTTAGGGTTAGCATCAGCCCTAGGATAGTGTTAGGGTTAGGGTTAGGGTTAGCACCAGGCCTAGGATAGTGTTAGTGTTAGGGTTAGCATCAGCCTTAGGATAGTGTTAGGGTTAGGGTTAGGGTTAGCATCAGCCGTAGGATAGTGTTAGGGTTAGGGTTAGCCTCAGCCCTAGGAAAGTTTTAGAGTTAGGGTTAGGTTTAGCATGAGCCCTAGGATAGTGTTAGGGTTAGGGTTTGGGTTAGCATCAGCCCTAGGATAGTGTTAGTGTTAGGGTTAGCATCAGCCCTAGGATAGTGTTAGGGTTAGGGTTAGGGTTAGCATCAGCCCTAGGATAGTATTAGGATTAGGGTTAGGGTTACGGTTAGTTTTAGCATCAGCTCTAGGATTGTGTTAGGGTTAGGGTTAAGGTTAGCATCAGCCCTAGGATAGTGTTAGGTTAGGGTTAGGATTAGCATCAGGCCTAGGACAGTGTTAGGGTTAGGGTTAGCATCAGCCCTAGGATAGTGTTAGGGTTAGGGTTAGCATCAACCCTAGGATAGTGCTTGGGTTAGGGTTAGCATCAGGCCTAGGATAGTGTTATGGTTAGGGTTAGCATCAGCCCTAGGATAGTGTTAGTGTTAGGGTTAGGGTTAGCATCAGCCCTAGGATAGTGTTAGGGTTATGGTTAGGTTTAGCATCAGCCCTAGGATAGTGTAAGGGTAAGAGTTAGGGTTAGCATCAGGCCTAGGATATTGTTAGGGTTAGGGTTAGCATCAGCCCTAGGATAGTGTTTGAGTTAGGGTTAGGGTTAGCATCAGCCCTAGGATAGTGTTAGGGTTAGGGATAGGGTTAGCATCAGCCCTAGGATAGTGTTAAGGTTAGGGTTATGGTTAGCTTCAGCCCTAGGATAGTGTTAGGTTTAGGGTTAGGGTTAGCATCAGCCCTAGGATATTATTAGGGTTAGGGTTAGCATCAGCCCTAGGATAGTGTTAGGGTTAAGGTTAGGGTTAACACCAGGCCTAGGATAGTGTTAGTGTTAGGGTTAGCATCAGCCTTAGGATAGCATTAGGGTTAGGGTTAGCATCAGCCGTAGGATAGTGTTAGGGTTAGGGTTAGCCTCAACCCTAGGATAGTGTTAGAGTTAGGGTTAGGGTTAGCATCAGCCGTAGGATAGTGTTAGGGTTAGGGTTAGGGTTAGCATCAGCCCTAGGATAGTGTTAGTGTTAGGGTTAGCATCAGCCCTAGGATAGTGTTAGGGTTAGGGTTAGGGTTAGCATCAGCCATAGGATAGTATTAGGGTTAGGGTTAGGGTTAGGGTTAGCGTTAGCATCAGCTCTAGGATAGTGTTAGGGTTAGGGTTAGGGTTAGAATCAACCATAGGATAGTGTTAGGATTAGGGTTAGGGTTAGCATCAGCCCTAGGATAGTGTTAGGGTTAGGGTTAGCATCAGCCCTAGGATAGTGTTAGGGTTAGGGTTAGGGTTAGCATCAGCCGTAGGATAGTGTTAGGGTTAGGGTTAGCATCAGCCCTAGGATAGTGTTAGGGTTAGGGTTAGGGTTAGCATCAGCCCTAGGATAGTGTTAGGGTTAGGGTTAGGGTTAGCATCAGCCCTAGGATAGTGTTAGGGTTAGGGTTAGCATCAGCCCTAGGATAGTGTTAGGGTTAGGGTTAGGGTTAGCATCAGCCCTGGGATAGTGTTAGGGTTAGGGTTAGCATCAACCCTAGGATAGTGTTAGCGTTAGGGTTAGGGTTAGCATCAGCCCAAGGATAGTGTTAGGGTTAGTATTAGCCTCAGACCTAGGAGAGTGTTAGGGTTAGGGATAGGGTTAGCATCAGGCCTAGGATAGTGTTAGGGTTAGGGTTAGGGTTAGCATCAGCCCTAGGATAGTGTTAGAGTTAGGGTTAGCATCAGCCCTAAGATAGTGTTAGTGTTAGGGATAGGGTTAGCATCAGGCCTAGGATAGTGTTAGGGTAAGGGTTAGCCTCAGCCCTAGGAGAGTGTTAGGGTTAGGGATAGGGTTAGCATCAGGCCTAGGATAGTGTTAGGGTTAGGGTTAGGGTTAGCATCAGCCCTAGGATAGTGTTAGGGTTAGGGTTAGCATCAGGATTAGGATAGTGTTAGGGTTAGTGTTAGCCTCAGCCGTACGAGAGTGTTAGAGTTAGGGTTAGGGTTAGCATCAGCCCTAGGATAGTGTTAGGGTTAGGGTTAGGGTTAGCATCAGCCCTAGGATAGTGTTAGGGTTAGGGTTAGCATCAGCCCTAGGATAGTGTTAGGGTTAGGGTTAGGGTTAGCATCAGCCCTGGGATAGTGTTAGGGTTAGGGTTAGCATCAACCCTAGGATAGTGTTAGCGTTAGGGTTAGGGTTAGCATCAGCCCAAGGATAGTGTTAGGGTTAGTATTAGCCTCAGACCTAGGAGAGTGTTAGGGTTAGGGATAGGGTTAGCATCAGGCCTAGGATAGTGTTAGGGTTAGGGTTAGGGTTAGCATCAGCCCTAGGATAGTGTTAGGGTTAGGGTTAGCATCAGCCCTAAGATAGTGTTAGTGTTAGGGATAGGGTTAGCATCAGGCCTAGGATAGTGTTAGGGTAAGGGTTAGCCTCAGCCCTAGGAGAGTGTTAGGGTTAGGGATAGGGTTAGCATCAGGCCTAGGATAGTGTTAGGGTTAGGGTTAGGGTTAGCATCAGCCCTAGGATAGTGTTAGGGTTAGGGTTAGCATCAGGATTAGGATAGTGTTAGGGTTAGTGTTAGCCTCAGCCCTAGGAGAGTGTTAGAGTTAGGGTTAGGGTTAGCATCAGCCCTAGGATAGTGTTTGGGTTAGGGTTAGGGTTAGCATCAGCCCTAGGATAGTGTTAGTGTTAGGGTTAGCATCAGCCCTAGGATAGTGTTAGGGTTAGGGTTAGGGTTAGCATCAGCCCTAGGATAGTGATAGGGTTAGGGTTAGGGTTAGCATCAGTCCTAGGATAGTGTTAGGGTTAGGGTTAACATAAACCGTAGGATAGTGTTAGGGTTAGGGTTAGGGTTATCATCAGGCCTAGGATAGTGTTAGGGTTAGCGTTAGGGTTAGCATCAGCCCTAGGATAGTGTTAGGGTTAGGGTTAGCATCAGCCCTAGGATAGTGTTAGGATTAGGGTTAGGGTTAGCATCAGCCCTAGGATAGTGTTAGGATTAGGGTTAGCATCAACCCTAGGATAGTGTTAGGGTTAGGGTTAGCCTCAGAGCTAGGAGAGTGTTAGGGTTAGGGATAGGGTTAGCATCAGGCCTAGGATAGTGTTAGGGTTAGGGTTAGGGTTTGCATCAGCCCTAGGATAGTGTTAGGGTTATGGTTAGGTTTAGCATCAACCCTAAGATAGTGTTAGGGTAAGGGTTAGGGTTAGCATCAGCCCTAGGATAGTGTTAGGGTTAGGGTTAGCATCAGCCCTAGGATAGTGTTAGGGTTAGGGTTAGGGTTATCATCAAGCCTAGGATAGTGTTAGGGTTAGGGTTAGCATCAGCCCTAGGATAGTGTTAGGGTTAGGGTTAGGGTTATCATCAAGCCTAGGATAGTGTTAGGGTTAGGGTTAGCATCAGCTCTAGGATAGTGTTAGGGTTAGGGTTACCATCAGCCCTAGGATAGTGTTAGGGTTAGGGTTAGGGTTATCATCAGGCCTAGGATAGTGTGAGGGCTAGGGTTAGCATCAGATTTAGGATAGTGTTAGGGTTAGGGTTAGGGTTAGCATCAGCCCTAGGATAGTGTTAGGGTTAGGGTTAGCATCAGCCCTAGGATAGTGTTAGGGTTAGGGTTAACATAAACCCTAGGATAGTGTTAGCGTTAGGGTTAGGGTTATCATCAGGCCTAGAATAGTGTTAGGGTTAGGGTTAGGGTTAGCATCAGTTCAAGGATAGTGTTAGGGTTAGCGTTAGGGTTAGCATCAGCCCTATGATAGTGTTTTGGTTAGGGTTAGGGTTAGCACCAGGCCCAGGATAGTGTTAGCGTTAGGGTTAGATTCAGCCTTAGGATAGTGTTAGGGTTAGGCTTAGGGTTAGCGTCAGGCCTAGGATAGTGTTAGGGTTAGGGTTAGCATCAGCCCTATGATGGTGTTAGGGTTAGGGTTAGGGTTATCATCAGGCCTAGGATAGTGTTAGATTTAGGGTTAGCATCAGCCCTAGGATAGTGTTAGGGTTAGGGTTAGGGTTAGCATCAGCCCTAGGATAGTGTTAGGGTTAGGGTTAGCATCAGCCGTAGGATAGTGTTAGGGTTAGGGTTAGCATCAGCCCTAGGATAGTGTTAGGATTAGGGTTAGGGTTAGCATCAGCCCCAGAATAGTGTTAGGGTTAGGGTTAACATAAACCCTAGGATAGTGTTAGGGTTAGGGTTAGGGTTATCATCAGGCCTAGAATAGTGTTAGGGTTAGGGTTAGGGTTAGCATCAGTTCAAGGATAGTGTTAGGTTTAGCGTTAGGGTTAGCATCAGCCCTAGGATAGTGTTAGGGTTAGGGTAAGGGTTAGCACCAGGCCCAGGATAGTGTTAGCGTTAGGGTTAGCATCAGCCTTAGGATAGTGTTAGGGTTAGGCTTAGGGTTAGCGTCAGGCTTAGGATAGTGTTAGGGTTAGGGTTAGCATCAGCCCTAGGATGGTGTTAGGGTTAGGGTTAGGGTTAGCATCAGCCCTAGGATAGTGTTAGGGTTAGGGTTAGCATCAGCCCTAGGATAGTGTTAGGGTTAGGGTTAGGGTTATCATCAGGCCTAGGATAGTGTTAGGGTTAGGGTTAGCATCAGCCCTAGGATAGTGTTAGGGTTAGGGTTAGGGTTAGCATCAGCCCTAGGATAGTGTTAGGGTTAGGGTTAGCATGAACCCTAGGATAGTGTTAGCGTTAGGGTTAGGGTTAGCATCAGCCCAAGGATAGTGTTAGGGTTAGTATTAGCCTCAGACCTAGGAGAGTGTTAGGGTTAGGGATAGGGTTAGCATCAGGCCTAGGATAGTGTTAGGGTTAGGGTTAGGGTTAGGATCAGCCCTAGGATAGTGTTAGGGTTAGGGTTAGCCTCAGCCCTAGGAGAGTGTTAGGGTTAGGGATAGGGTTAGCATCAGGCCTAGGATAGTGTTAGGGTTAGGGTTAGCCTCAGCCCTAGGAGAGTGTTAGGGTTAGGGATAGGGTTAGCATCAGGCCTAGGATAGTGTTAGGTTTAGGGTTAGGGTTAGCATCAGCCCTAGGATAGTGTTAGGGTTAGGGTTAGCATCAGGCCTAGGATAGTGTTAGGGTTAGGGTTAGCATCAGCCCTAGGAGAGTGTTAGGGTTAGGGTTAGGGTTAGCATCACCCCTAGGATAGTGTTAGGGTTAGGGTTAACATCAGCCCAAGGATAGTGTTAGGGTTAGGGTTCGAGTTAGCATCAGCCCTAGGATAGTGTTAGGTTTAGGGTTAGCATCAGACCTAGGATAGTGTTAGGGTTAGGGTTAAGGTTAGCATCAGCCCTAGGATAGTGTAAGTGTTAGGGTTAGGGTTAGCATCAGGCATAGGATAGTGTTAGGGTTAGGGTTAGCATCAGCCCTAGGAGAGTGTTAGGGTTAGGGTTAGGGTTAGCAACACCCCTAGGATAGTGTTAGGGTTAGGGTTAACATCAGCCCAAGGATAGTGTTAGGGTTAGGGTTCGAGTTAGCATCAGCCCTAGGATAGTGTTAGGTTTAGGGTTAGCATCAGACCTAGGATAGTGTTAGGGTTAGGGTTAAGGTTAGCATCAGCCCTAGGATAGTGTAAGTGTTAGGGTTAGGGTTAGCATCAGGCTAGGATAGTGTTAGGGTTAGGGTTAGCATCAGCCCTAGGATAGTGTTAGGGTTAGGGTTAGGGTTAGCATCAGACCTAGGATAGTATTAGGGTTAGGGTTAGCATCAGCCCTAGGATAGTGTTAGGGTTAGGGTTAGGGTTAGCACCAGGCCTAGGATAGTGTTAGTGTTAGGGTTAGCATCAGCCTTAGGATAGTGTTAGGGTTAGGGTTAGAGTTAGCATCAGCCGTAGGATAGTGTTAGGGTTAGGGTTAGCCTCAGCCCTAAGATAGTGTTAGAGTTAGGGTCAGGGTTAGCATCAGCCCTAGGATAGTGTTAGGGTTAGGGTTAGGGTTAGCAGCAGCCCTAGGATAGTGTTAGGGTTAGGGTTAGAGTTAGCATCAGCCCTAGGATAGTGTTAGGGTTAGGGTTAGGGTTAGCATCAGCCCTAGGATATTATTAGGGTTAGGGTTAGCATCAGCCCTAGAATACTGTTAGTGTTAGGGTTAGGGTTAGCACCAGGCCTAGGATAGTGTTAGGGTTAGGGTTTGGGTTAGCAGCAGCCCTAGGAGAGTGCTAGGGTTAGGGTTAGGGTTAGCATCAGCCCTAGGATAGTGTTAGGGTTAGGGTTAGCGTCAGCCCTAGGAGAGTGTTAGGGTAAGGGTTAGGGTTAGCATCAGCCCTAGGATAGTGTTAGGGTTAGGGTTAGCATCAGCCCTAGGATAGTGTTAGGGTTAGGGTTAGGGTTAGGATCAGCCCTAGGATAGTGTTAGGGTTAGGGTTAGCCTCAGCCCTAGGAGAGTGTTAGGGTTAGGGATAGGGTTAGCATCAGGCCTAGGATAGTGTTAGGTTTAGGGTTAGGGTTAGCATCAGCCCTAGGATAGTGTTAGGGTTAGGGTTAGCATCAGGCCTAGGATAGTGTTAAGGTTAGGGTTAGCATCAGCCCTAGGAGAGTGTTAGGGTTAGGGTTAGGGTTAGCATCAGCCCTAGGATAGTGTTAGGGTTAGGGTTAACATCAGCCCTAGGATAGTGTTAGGGTTAGGGTTAGGGTTAGCATCAGCCCTAGGATAGTGTTAGTTTTGGGGTTAGCATCTGACCTAGGATAGTGTTAGGGTTAGGGTTAAGGTTAGCATCAGCCCTAGGATAGTGTAAGTGTTAGGTTTAGGGTGAGCATCAGGCCTAGGATAGTGTTAGGGTTAGGGTTAGCATCAGCCCTAGGATAGTGTAAGTGTTAGGGTTAGGGTTAGCATCAGGCCTAGGATAGTGTTAGTGTTAGGGTTAGCATCAGCCCTAGGATAGTGTTAGGGTTAGGGTTAGGGTTAGCATCAGCCCTAGGATAGTATTAGGGTTAGGGTTAGCATCAGCCCTAGGATAGTGTTAGGGTTAGGGTTAGGGTTAGCACCAGGCCTAGGATAGTGTTAGTGTTAGGGTTAGCATCAGCCTTAGGATAGTGTTAGGGTTAGGGTTAGGGTTAGCATCAGCCGTAGGATAGTGTTAGGGTTAGGGTTAGCCTCAGCCCTAAGATAGTGTTAGAGTTAGGGTCATGGTTAGCATCAGCCCTAGAATAGTGTTAGGGTTAGGGTTAGGGTTAGCATCAGCCCTAGGATAGTGTTAGTGTTAGGGTTAGCATCAGCCCTAGGATAGTGTTAGGGTTAGGGTTAGGGTTAGCATCCGCCCTAGGATAGTGTTAGGGGTAGGGTTAGGGTTAGCATCAGCCCTAGGATAGTGTTAGGGTAAGGGTTAGGGTTAGCATCAAGCCTAGGATAGTGTTAGGGTTACGGTTAGAATCAGCCCTAGGATAGTGTTAGGGTTAGGGTTAGGGTTAGCATTAGCCCTAGGATAGTGTTAGGTTTAGGGTTATGGATATCATCAGGCCTAGGATATTGTTAGGGTTAGGGTTAGCATTAGCCCTAGGATAGTGTTAGGGTTAGGGTTAGGGTTAGCATCAGCCCTAGGATAGTGTTAGGGTTAGGGTTAGGGTTAGCATCAGCCCTAGGATAGTGTTAGGGTTAGGGTTAGGGTTAGCACCAGGCCTAGGATAGTGTTAGTGTTAGGGTTAGCATCAGCCTTAGGATAGTGTTAGGGTTAGGGTTAGGGTTAGCATCAGCCGTAGGATAGTGTTAGGGTTAGGGTTAGCCTCAGCCCTAGGAAAGTTTTAGAGTTAGGGTTAGGTTTAGCATGAGCCCTAGGATAGTGTTAGGGTTAGGGTTTGGGTTAGCATCAGCCCTAGGATAGTGTTAGTGTTAGGGTTAGCATCAGCCCTAGGATAGTGTTAGGGTTAGGGTTAGGGTTAGCATCAGCCCTAGGATAGTATTAGGATTAGGGTTAGGGTTACGGTTAGTTTTAGCATCAGCTCTAGGATTGTGTTAGGGTTAGGGTTAAGGTTAGCATCAGCCCTAGGATAGTGTTAGGTTAGGGTTAGGATTAGCATCAGGCCTAGGACAGTGTTAGGGTTAGGGTTAGCATCAGCCCTAGGATAGTGTTAGGGTTAGGGTTAGGGTTAGCATCAGCCCTAGGATAGTGTTAGGGTTAGGGTTAGCATCAACCCTAGGATAGTGCTTGGGTTAGGGTTAGCATCAGGCCTAGGATAGTGTTATGGTTAGGGTTAGCATCAGCCCTAGGATAGTGTTAGTGTTAGGGTTAGGGTTAGCATCAGCCCTAGTATAGTGTTAGGGTTATGGTTAGGTTTAGCATCAGCCCTAGGATAGTGTAAGGGTAAGAGTTAGGGTTAGCATCAGGCCTAGGATATTGTTAGGGTTAGGGTTAGCATCAGCCCTAGGATAGTGTTTGAGTTAGGGTTAGGGTTAGCATCAGCCCTAGGATAGTGTTAGGGTTAGGGATAGGGTTAGCATCAGCCCTAGGATAGTGTTAAGGTTAGGGTTATGGTTAGCTTCAGCCCTAGGATAGTGTTAGGTTTAGGGTTAGGGTTAGCATCAGCCCTAGGATATTATTAGGGTTATGGTTTGCATCAGCCCTAGGATAGTGTTAGGGTTAAGGTTAGGGTTAACACCAGGCCTAGGATAGTGTTAGTGTTAGGGTTAGCATCAGCCTTAGGATAGCATTAGGGTTAGGGTTAGCATCAGCCGTAGGATAGTGTTAGGGTTAGGGTTAGCCTCAACCCTAGGATAGTGTTAGAGTTAGGGTTAGGGTTAGCATCAGCCGTAGGATAGTGTTAGGGTTAGGGTTAGGGTTAGCATCAGCCCTAGGATAGTGTTAGTGTTAGGGTTAGCATCAGCCCTAGGATAGTGTTAGGGTTAGGGTTAGGGTTAGCATCAGCCATAGGATAGTATTAGGGTTAGGGTTAGGGTTAGGGTTAGCGTTAGCATCAGCTCTAGGATAGTGTTAGGGTTAGGGTTAGGGTTAGAATCAACCATAGGATAGTGTTAGGATTAGGGTTAGGGTTAGCATCAGCCCTAGGATAGTGTTAGGGTTAGGGTTAGCATCAGCCCTAGGATAGTGTTAGGGTTAGGGTTAGGGTTAGCATCAGCCCTAGGATAGTGTTAGGGTTAGGGTTAGCATCAGCCCTAGGATAGTGTTAGGGTTAGGGTTAGGGTTAGCATCAGCCCTAGGATAGTGTTAGGGTTAGGGTTAGGGTTAGCATCAGCCCTAGGATAGTGTTAGGGTTAGGGTTAGCATCAGCCCTAGGATAGTGTTAGGGTTAGGGTTAGGGTTAGCATCAGCCCTGGGATAGTGTTAGGGTTAGGGTTAGCATCAACCCTAGGATAGTGTTAGCGTTAGGGTTAGGGTTAGCATCAGCCCAAGGATAGTGTTAGGGTTAGTATTAGCCTCAGACCTAGGAGAGTGTTAGGGTTAGGGATAGGGTTAGCATCAGGCCTAGGATAGTGTTAGGGTTAGGGTTAGGGTTAGCATCAGCCCTAGGATAGTGTTAGGGTTAGGGTTAGCATCAGCCCTAAGATAGTGTTAGTGTTAGGGATAGGGTTAGCATCAGGCCTAGGATAGTGTTAGGGTAAGGGTTAGCCTCAGCCCTAGGAGAGTGTTAGGGTTAGGGATAGGGTTAGCATCAGGCCTAGGATAGTGTTAGGGTTAGGGTTAGGGTTAGCATCAGCCCTAGGATAGTGTTAGGGTTAGGGTTAGCATCAGGATTAGGATAGTGTTAGGGTTAGTGTTAGCCTCAGCCCTAGGAGAGTGTTAGAGTTAGGGTTAGGGTTAGCATCAGCCCTAGGATAGTGTTTGGGTTAGGGTTAGGGTTAGCATCAGCCCTAGGATAGTGTTAGTGTTAGGGTTAGCATCAGCCCTAGGATAGTGTTAGGGTTAGGGTTAGGGTTAGCATCAGCCCTAGGATAGTGATAGGGTTAGGGTTAGGGTTAGCATCAATCCTAGGATAGTGTTAGGGTTAGGGTTAACATAAACTGTAGGATAGTGTTAGGGTTAGGGTTAGGGTTATCATCAGGCCTAGGATAGTGTTAGGGTTAGCGTTAGGGTTAGCATCAGCCCTAGGATAGTGTTAGGGTTAGGGTTAGCATCAGCCCTAGGATAGTGTTAGGATTAGGGTTAGGGTTAGCATCAGCCCTAGGATAGTGTTAGGATTAGGGTTAGCATCAACCCTAGGATAGTGTTAGGGTTAGGGTTAGCCTCAGAGCTAGGAGAGTGTTAGGGTTAGGGATAGGGTTAGCATCAGCCCTAGGATAGTGTTAGGGTTAGGGTTAGGGTTTGCATCAGCCCTAGGATAGTGTTAGGGTTATGGTTAGGTTTAGCATCAACCCTAAGATAGTGTTAGGGTAAGGGTTAGGGTTAGCATCAGCCCTAGGATAGTGTTAGGGTTAGCGTTAGCATCAGCCCTAGGATAGTGTTAGGGTTAGGGTTAGGGTTATCATCAAGCCTAGGATAGTGTTAGGGTTAGGGTTAGCATCAGCCCTAGGATAGTGTTAGGGTTAGGGTTAGGGTTATCATCAAGCCTAGGATAGTGTTAGGGTTAGGGTTAGCATCAGCTCTAGGATAGTGTTAGGGTTAGGGTTAGCATCAGCCCTAGGATAGTGTTAGGGTTAGGGTTAGGGTTATCATCAGGCCTAGGATAGTGTGAGGGCTAGGGTTAGCATCAGATTTAGGATAGTGTTAGGGTTAGGGTTAGGGTTAGCATCAGCCCTAGGATAGTGTTAGGGTTAGGGTTAGCATCAGCCCTAGGATAGTGTTAGGGTTAGGGTTAACATAAACCCTAGGATAGTGTTAGCGTTAGGGTTAGGGTTATCATCAGGCCTAGAATAGTGTTAGGGTTAGGGTTAGGGTTAGCATCAGTTCAAGGATAGTGTTAGGGTTAGCGTTAGGGTTAGCATCAGCCCTATGATAGTGTTTTGGTTAGGGTTAGGGTTAGCACCAGGCCCAGGATAGTGTTAGCGTTAGGGTTAGATTCAGCCTTAGGATAGTGTTAGGGTTAGGCTTAGGGTTAGCGTCAGGCCTAGGATAGTGTTAGGGTTAGGGTTAGCATGAGCCCTAGGATAGTGTTAGGGTTAGGGTTAGGGTTAGCATCAGCCCTAGGATAGTGTTAGGGTTAGGGTTAGCATCAGCCGTAGGATAGTGTTAGGGTTAGGGTTAGCATCAGCCCTAGGATAGTGTTAGGATTAGGGTTAGGGTTAGCATCAGCCCTAGAATAGTGTTAGGGTTAGGGTTAACATAAACCCTAGGATAGTGTTAGGGTTAGGGTTAGGGTTATCATCAGGCCTAGAATAGTGTTAGGGTTGGGTTAGGGTTAGCATCAGTTCAAGGATAGTGTTAGGTTTAGCGTTAGGGTTAGCATCAGCCCTAGGATAGTGTTAGGGTTAGGGTAAGGGTTAGCACCAGGCCCAGGATAGTGTTAGCGTTAGGGTTAGCATCAGCCTTAGGATAGTGTTAGGGTTAGGCTTAGGGTTAGCGTCAGGCTTTGGATAGTGTTAGGGTTAGGGTTAGCATCAGCCCTAGGATGGTGTTAGGGTTAGGGTTAGGGTTAGCATCAGCCCTAGGATAGTGTTAGGGTTAGGGTTAGCATCAGCCCTAGGATAGTGTTAGGGTTAGGGTTAGGGTTATCATCAGGCCTAGGATAGTGTTAGTGTTAGGGTTAACATCAGCCCTAGGATAGTGTTAGGGTTAGGGTTAGGGTTAGCATCAGCCCTAGGATAGTGTTAGGGTTAGGGTTAGCATGAACCCTAGGATAGTGTTAGCGTTAGGGTTAGGGTTAGCATCAGCCCAAGGATAGTGTTAGGGTTAGTATTAGCCTCAGACCTAGGAGAGTGTTAGGGTTAGGGATAGGGTTAGCATCAGGCCTAGGATAGTGTTAGGGTTAGGGTTAGGGTTAGCATCAGACCTAGGATAGTGTTAGGGTTAGGGTTAGCATTAGCCCTAAGATAGTGTTAGGGTTAGGGATAGGGTTAGCATCAGGCCTAGGATAGTGTTAGGGTTAGGGTTAGCCTCAGCCCTAGGAGAGTGTTAGGGTTAGGGATAGGGTTAGCATCAGGCCTAGGATAGTGTTAGGTTTAGGGTTAGGGTTAGCATCAGCCCTAGGATAGTGTTAGGGTTAGGGTTAGCATCAGGCCTAGGATAGTGTTAGGGTTAGGGTTAGCATCAGCCCTAGGAGAGTGTTAGGGTTAGGGTTAGGGTTAGCATCACCCCTAGGATAGTGTTAGGGTTAGGGTTAACATCAGCCCAAGGATAGTGTTAGGGTTAGGGTTCGAGTTAGCATCAGCCCTAGGATAGTGTTAGGTTTAGGGTTAGCATCAGACCTAGGATAGTGTTAGGGTTAGGGTTAAGGTTAGCATCAGCCCTAGGATAGTGTAAGTGTTAGGGTTAGGGTTAGCATCAGGCATAGGATAGTGTTAGGGTTAGGGTTAGCATCAGCCCCAGGAGAGTGTTAGGGTTAGGGTTAGGGTTAGCATCACCCCTAGGATAGTGTTAGGGTTAGGGTTAACATCAGCCCAAGGATAGTGTTAGGGTTAGGGTTCGAGTTAGCATCAGCCCTCTGATAGTGTTAGGTTTAGGGTTAGCATCAGACCTAGGATAGTGTTAGGGTTAGGGTTAAGGTTAGCATCAGCCCTAGGATAGTGTAAGTGTTAGGGTTAGGGTTAGCATCAGGCCTAGGATAGTGTTAGGGTTAGGGTTAGCATCAGCCCTAGGATAGTGTTAGGGTTAGGGTTAGGGTTAGCATCAGCCCTAGGATAGTATTAGGGTTAGGGTTAGCATCAGCCCTAGGATAGTGTTAGGGTTAGGGTTAGGGTTAGCACCAGGCCTAGGATAGTGTTAGTGTTAGGGTTAGCATCAGCCTTAGGATAGTGTTAGGGTTAGGGTTAGAGTTAGCATCAGCCGTAGGATAGTGTTAGGGTTAGGGTTAGCCTCAGCCCTAAGATAGTGTTAGAGTTAGGGTCAGGGTTAGCATCAGCCCTAGGATAGTGTTAGGGTTAGGGTTAGGGTTAGCAGCAGCCCTAGGATAGTGTTAGGGTTAGGGTTAGAGTTAGCATCAGCCCTAGGATAGTGTTAGGGTTAGGGTTAGGGTTAGCATCAGCCCTAGGATATTATTAGGGTTAGGGTTAGCATCAGCCCTAGAATACTGTTAGGGTTAGGGTTAGGGTTAGCACCAGGCCTAGGATAGTGTTAGGGTTAGGGTTTGGGTTAGCAGCAGCCCTAGGAGAGTGCTAGGGTTAGGGTTAGGGTTAGCATCAGCCGTAGGATAGTGTTAGGGTTAGGGTTAGCGTCAGCCCTAGGAGAGTGTTAGGGTAAGGGTTAGGGTTAGCATCAGCCCTAGGATAGTGTTAGGGTTAGGGTTAGCATCAGCCCTAGGATAGTGTTAGGGTTAGGGTTAGGGTTAGGATCAGCCCTAGGATAGTGTTAGGGTTAGGGTTAGCCTCAGCCCTAGGAGAGTGTTAGGGTTAGGGATAGGGTTAGCATCAGGCCTAGGATAGTGTTAGGTTTAGGGTTAGGGTTAGCATCAGCCCTAGGATAGTGTTAGGGTTAGGGTTAGCATCAGGCCTAGGATAGTGTTAGGGTTAGGGTTAGCATCAGCCCTAGGAGAGTGTTAGGGTTAGGGTTAGGGTTAGCATCAGCCCTAGGATAGTGTTAGGGTTAGGGTTAACATCAGCCCTAGGATAGTGTTAGGGTTAGGGTTAGGGTTAGCATCAGCCCTAGGATAGTGTTAGGTTTGGGGTTAGCATCTGACCTAGGATAGTGTTAGGGTTAGGGTTAAGGTTAGCATCAGCCCTAGGATAGTGTAAGTGTTAGGTTTAGGGTGAGCATCAGGCCTAGGATAGTGTTAGGGTTAGGGTTAGCATCAGCCCTAGGATAGTGTAAGTGTTAGGGTTAGGGTTAGCATCAGGCCTAGGATAGTGTTAGTGTTAGGGTTAGCATCAGCCCTAGGATAGTGTTAGGGTTAGGGTTAGGGTTAGCATCAGCCCTAGGATAGTATTAGGGTTAGGGTTAGCATCAGCCCTAGGATAGTGTTAGGGTTAGGGTTAGGGTTAGCACCAGGCCTAGGATAGTGTTAGTGTTAGGGTTAGCATCAGCCTTAGGATAGTGTTAGGGTTAGGGTTAGGGTTAGCATCAGCCGTAGGATAGTGTTAGCGTTAGGGTTAGCCTCAGCCCTAAGATAGTGTTAGAGTTAGGGTCATGGTTAGCATCAGCCCTAGAATAGTGTTAGGGTTAGGGTTAGGGTTAGCATCAGCCCTAGGATAGTGTTAGTGTTAGGGTTAGCATCAGCCCTAGGATAGTGTTAGGGTTAGGGTTAGGGTTAGCATCCGCCCTAGGATAGTGTTAGGGGTAGGGTTAGGGTTAGCATCAGCCCTAGGATAGTGTTAGGGTAAGGGTTAGGGTTAGCATCAAGCCTAGGATAGTGTTAGGGTTACGGTTAGAATCAGCCCTAGGATAGTGTTAGGGTTAGGGTTAGGGTTAGCATTAGCCCTAGGATAGTGTTAGGTTTAGGGTTATGGATATCATCAGGCCTAGGATATTGTTAGGGTTAGGGTTAGCATCAGCCCTAGGATAGTGTTAGGGTTAGGGTTAGGGTTAGCATCAGCCCTAGGATAGTGTTAGGGTTAGGGTTAGGGTTAGCATCAGCCCTAGGATAGTGTTAGGGTTAGGGTTAGGGTTAGCACCAGGCCTAGGATAGTGTTAGTGTTAGGGTTAGCATCAGCCTTAGGATAGTGTTAGGGTTAGGGTTAGGGTTAGCATCAGCCGTAGGATAGTGTTAGGGTTAGGGTTAGCCTC
Organism: Lemur catta; assembly: GCF_020740605.2. Lineage (NCBI taxonomy): Eukaryota > Metazoa > Chordata > Mammalia > Primates > Lemuridae > Lemur > Lemur catta. The sequence goes on along the minus strand of NW_025423876.1, from coordinate 682,927 downwards.
AGCCCTAGGAAAGTTTTAGAGTTAGGGTTAGGTTTAGCATGAGCCCTAGGATAGTGTTAGGGTTAGGGTTTGGGTTAGCATCAGCCCTAGGATAGTGTTAGTGTTAGGGTTAGCATCAGCCCTAGGATAGTGTTAGGGTTAGGGTTAGGGTTAGCATCAGCCCTAGGATAGTATTAGGATTAGGGTTAGGGTTACGGTTAGTTTTAGCATCAGCTCTAGGATTGTGTTAGGGTTAGGGTTAAGGTTAGCATCAGCCCTAGGATAGTGTTAGGTTAGGGTTAGGATTAGCATCAGGCCTAGGACAGTGTTAGGGTTAGGGTTAGCATCAGCCCTAGGATAGTGTTAGGGTTAGGGTTAGCATCAACCCTAGGATAGTGCTTGGGTTAGGGTTAGCATCAGGCCTAGGATAGTGTTATGGTTAGGGTTAGCATCAGCCCTAGGATAGTGTTAGTGTTAGGGTTAGGGTTAGCATCAGCCCTAGGATAGTGTTAGGGTTATGGTTAGGTTTAGCATCAGCCCTAGGATAGTGTAAGGGTAAGAGTTAGGGTTAGCATCAGGCCTAGGATATTGTTATTGTTAGGGTTAGCATCAGCCCTAGGATAGTGTTTGAGTTAGGGTTAGGGTTAGCATCAGCCCTAGGATAGTGTTAGGGTTAGGGATAGGGTTAGCATCAGCCCTAGGATAGTGTTAAGGTTAGGGTTATGGTTAGCTTCAGCCCTAGGATAGTGTTAGGTTTAGGGTTAGGGTTAGCATCAGCCCTAGGATATTATTAGGGTTAGGGTTAGCATCAGCCCTAGGATAGTGTTAGGGTTAAGGTTAGGGTTAACACCAGGCCTAGGATAGTGTTAGTGTTAGGGTTAGCATCAGCCTTAGGATAGCATTAGGGTTAGGGTTAGCATCAGCCGTAGGATAGTGTTAGGGTTAGGGTTAGCCTCAACCCTAGGATAGTGTTAGAGTTAGGGTTAGGGTTAGCATCAGCCGTAGGATAGTGTTAGGGTTAGGGTTAGGGTTAGCATCAGCCCTAGGATAGTGTTAGTGTTAGGGTTAGCATCAGCCCTAGGATAGTGTTAGGGTTAGGGTTAGGGTTAGCATCAGCCATAGGATAGTATTAGGGTTAGGGTTAGGGTTAGGGTTAGCGTTAGCATCAGCTCTAGGATAGTGTTAGGGTTAGGGTTAGGGTTAGAATCAACCATAGGATAGTGTTAGGATTAGGGTTAGGGTTAGCATCAGCCCTAGGATAGTGTTAGGGTTAGGGTTAGCATCAGCCCTAGGATAGTGTTAGGGTTAGGGTTAGGGTTAGCATCAGCCCTAGGATAGTGTTAGGGTTAGGGTTAGCATCAGCCCTAGGATAGTGTTAGGGTTAGGGTTAGGGTTAGCATCAGCCCTAGGATAGTGTTAGGGTTAGGGTTAGGGTTAGCATCAGCCCTAGGATAGTGTTAGGGTTAGGGTTAGCATCAGCCCTAGGATAGTGTTAGGGTTAGGGTTAGGGTTAGCATCAGCCCTGGGATAGTGTTAGGGTTAGGGTTAGCATCAACCCTAGGATAGTGTTAGCGTTAGGGTTAGGGTTAGCATCAGCCCAAGGATAGTGTTAGGGTTAGTATTAGCCTCAGACCTAGGAGAGTGTTAGGGTTAGGGATAGGGTTAGCATCAGGCCTAGGATAGTGTTAGGGTTAGGGTTAGGGTTAGCATCAGCCCTAGGATAGTGTTAGGGTTAGGGTTAGCATCAGCCCTAAGATAGTGTTAGTGTTAGGGATAGGGTTAGCATGAGGCCTAGGATAGTGTTAGGGTAAGGGTTAGCCTCAGCCCTAGGAGAGTGTTAGGGTTAGGGATAGGGTTAGCATCAGGCCTAGGATAGTGTTAGGGTTAGGGTTAGGGTTAGCATCAGCCCTAGGATAGTGTTAGGGTTAGGGTTAGCATCAGGATTAGGATAGTGTTAGGGTTAGTGTTAGCCTCAGCCCTACGAGAGTGTTAGAGTTAGGGTTAGGGTTAGCATCAGCCCTAGGATAGTGTTAGGGTTAGGGTTAGGGTTAGCATCAGCCCTAGGATAGTGTTAGGGTTAGGGTTAGCATCAGCCCTAGGATAGTGTTAGGGTTAGGGTTAGGGTTAGCATCAGCCCTGGGATAGTGTTAGGGTTAGGGTTAGCATCAACCCTAGGATAGTGTTAGAGTTAGGGTTAGGGTTAGCATCAGCCCAAGGATAGTGTTAGGGTTAGTATTAGCCTCAGACCTAGGAGAGTGTTAGGGTTAGGGATAGGGTTAGCATCAGGCCTAGGATAGTGTTAGGGTTAGGGTTAGGGTTAGCATCAGCCCTAGGATAGTGTTAGGGTTAGGGTTAGCATCAGCCCTAAGATAGTGTTAGTGTTAGGGATAGGGTTAGCATCAGGCCTAGGATAGTGTTAGGGTAAGGGTTAGCCTCAGCCCTAGGAGAGTGTTAGGGTTAGGGATAGGGTTAGCATCAGGCCTAGGATAGTGTTAGGGTTAGGGTTAGGGTTAGCATCAGCCCTAGGATAGTGTTAGGGTTAGGGTTAGCATCAGGATTAGGATAGTGTTAGGGTTAGTGTTAGCCTCAGCCCTAGGAGAGTGTTAGAGTTAGGGTTAGGGTTAGCATCAGCCCTAGGATAGTGTTTGGGTTAGGGTTAGGGTTAGCATCAGCCCTAGGATAGTGTTAGTGTTAGGGTTAGCATCAGCCCTAGGATAGTGTTAGGGTTAGGGTTAGGGTTAGCATCAGCCCTAGGATAGTGATAGGGTTAGGGTTAGGGTTAGCATCAGTCCTAGGATAGTGTTAGGGTTAGGGTTAACATAAACCGTAGGATAGTGTTAGGGTTAGGGTTAGGGTTATCATCAGGCCTAGGATAGTGTTAGGGTTAGCGTTAGGGTTAGCATCAGCCCTAGGATACTGTTAGGGTTAGGGTTAGCATCAGCCCTAGGATAGTGTTAGGATTAGGGTTAGGGTTAGCATCAGCCCTAGGATAGTGTTAGGATTAGGGTTAGCATCAACCCTAGGATAGTGTTAGGGTTAGGGTTAGCCTCAGAGCTAGGAGAGTGTTAGGGTTAGGGATAGGGTTAGCATCAGGCCTAGGATAGTGTTAGGGTTAGGGTTAGGGTTTGCATCAGCCCTAGGATAGTGTTAGGGTTATGGTTAGGTTTAGCATCAACCCTAAGATAGTGTTAGGGTAAGGGTTAGGGTTAGCATCAGCCCTAGGATAGTGTTAGGGTTAGGGTTAGCATCAGCCCTAGGATAGTGTTAGGGTTAGGGTTAGGGTTATCATCAAGCCTAGGATAGTGTTAGGGTTAGGGTTAGCATCAGCCCTAGGATAGTGTTAGGGTTAGGGTTAGGGTTATCATCAAGCCTAGGATAGTGTTAGGGTTAGGGTTAGCATCAGCTCTAGGATAGTGTTAGGGTTAGGGTTACCATCAGCCCTAGGATAGTGTTAGGGTTAGGGTTAGGGTTATCATCAGGCCTAGGATAGTGTGAGGGCTAGGGTTAGCATCAGATTTAGGATAGTGTTAGGGTTAGGGTTAGGGTTAGCATCAGCCCTAGGATAGTGTTAGGGTTAGGGTTAGCATCAGCCCTAGGATAGTGTTAGGGTTAGGGTTAACATAAACCCTAGGATAGTGTTAGCGTTAGGGTTAGGGTTATCATCAGGCCTAGAATAGTGTTAGGGTTAGGGTTAGGGTTAGCATCAGTTCAAGGATAGTGTTAGGGTTAGCGTTAGGGTTAGCATCAGCCCTATGATAGTGTTTTGGTTAGGGTTAGGGTTAGCACCAGGCCCAGGATAGTGTTAGCGTTAGGGTTAGATTCAGCCTTAGGATAGTGTTAGGGTTAGGCTTAGGGTTAGCGTCAGGCCTAGGATAGTGTTAGGGTTAGGGTTAGCATCAGCCCTATGATGGTGTTAGGGTTAGGGTTAGGGTTATCATCAGGCCTAGGATAGTGTTAGATTTAGGGTTAGCATCAGCCCTAGGATAGTGTTAGGGTTAGGGTTAGGGTTAGCATCAGCCCTAGGATAGTGTTAGGGTTAGGGTTAGCATCAGCCGTAGGATAGTGTTAGGGTTAGGGTTAGCATCAGCCCTAGGATAGTGTTAGGATTAGGGTTAGGGTTAGCATCAGCCCTAGAATAGTGTTAGGGTTAGGGTTAACATAAACCCTAGGATAGTGTTAGGGTTAGGGTTAGGGTTATCATCAGGCCTAGAATAGTGTTAGGGTTAGGGTTAGGGTTAGCATCAGTTCAAGGATAGTGTTAGGTTTAGCGTTAGGGTTAGCATCAGCCCTAGGATAGTGTTAGGGTTAGGGTAAGGGTTAGCACCAGGCCCAGGATAGTGTTAGCGTTAGGGTTAGCATCAGCCTTAGGATAGTGTTAGGGTTAGGCTTAGGGTTAGCGTCAGGCTTAGGATAGTGTTAGGGTTAGGGTTAGCATCAGCCCTAGGATGGTGTTAGGGTTAGGGTTAGGGTTATCATCAGGCCTAGGATAGTGTTAGGGTTACGGTTAGAGTCAGCCCTAGGATAGTGTTAGGGATAGGGTTAGGGTTAGCATTAGCCCTAGGTTAGTGTTAGGTTTAGGGTTATGGATATCATCAGGCCTAGGATATTGTTAGGGTTAGGGTTAGCATCAGCCCTAGGATAGTGTTAGGGTTAGGGTTAGGTTTAGCATCAGCCCTAGGACAGTGTTAGGGTTAGGGTTAGAGTTAGCATCAGGCTAGGATAGTGTTAGGGTTAGGGTTAGGGTTAGCATCAGCCCTAGGATATTATTAGGGTTAGGGTTAGCATCAGCCCTAGAATAGTGTTAGGGTTAGGGTTAGGGTTAGCACCAGGCCTAGGATAGTGTTAGGGTTAGGGTTTGGGTTAGCATCAGCCCTAGGAGAGTGTTAGGGTTAGGGTTAGGGTTAGCATCAGCCCTAGGATAGTGTTAGGGTTAGGGTTAGCATCAGCCCTAGGATAGTGTTAGGTTTAGGGTTAGCATCAGACCTAGGATAGTGTTAGGGTTAGGGTTAAGGTTAGCATCAGCCCTAGGATAGTGTAAGTGTTAGGGTTAGGGTTAGCATCAGGCCTAGGATAGTGTTAGTGTTAGGGTTAGCATCAGCCCTAGGATAGTGTTAGGGTTAGGGTTAGGGTTAGCATCAGCCCTAGGATAGTATTAGGGTTAGGGTTAGCATCAGCCCTAGGATAGTGTAAGTGTTAGGGTTAGGGTTAGCATCAGGCCTAGGATAGTGTTAGTGTTAGGGTTATCATCAGGCCTAGGATAGTGTTAGGGTTACGGTTAGAGTCATCCCTAGGATAGTGTTAGGGATAGGGTTAGGGTTAGCATTAGCCCTAGGTTAGTGTTAGGTTTAGGGTTATGGATATCATCAGGCCTAGGATATTGTTAGGGTTAGGGTTAGCCTCAGCCCTAGGAAAGTTTTAGAGTTAGGGTTAGGTTTAGCATGAGCCCTAGGATAGTGTTAGGGTTAGGGTTTGGGTTAGCATCAGCCCTAGGATAGTGTTAGTGTTAGGGTTAGCATCAGCCCTAGGATAGTGTTAGGGTTAGGGTTAGGGTTAGCATCAGCCCTAGGATAGTATTAGGATTAGGGTTAGGGTTACGGTTAGTTTTAGCATCAGCTCTAGGATTGTGTTAGGGTTAGGGTTAAGGTTAGCATCAGCCCTAGGATAGTGTTAGGTTAGCGTTAGGATTAGCATCAGGCCTAGGACAGTGTTAGGGTTAGGGTTAGCATCAGCCCTAGGATAGTGTTAGGGTTAGGGTTAGGGTTAGCATCAGCCCTAGGATAGTGTTAGGGTTAGGGTTAGCATCAACCCTAGGATAGTGCTTGGGTTAGGGTTAGCATCAGGCCTAGGATAGTGTTATGGTTAGGGTTAGCATCAGCCCTAGGATAGTGTTAGTGTTAGGGTTAGGGTTAGCATCAGCCCTAGGATAGTGTTTGGGTTATGGTTAGGTTTAGCATCAGCCCTAGGATAGTGTAAGGGTAAGAGTTAGGGTTAGCATCAGGCCTAGGATATTGTTAGGGTTAGGGTTAGCATCAGCCCTAGGATAGTGTTTGAGTTAGGGTTAGGGTTAGCATCAGCCCTAGGATAGTGTTAGGGTTAGGGATAGGGTTAGCATCAGCCCTAGGATAGTGTTAAGGTTAGGGTTATGGTTAGCTTCAGCCCTAGGATAGTGTTAGGTTTAGGGTTAGGGTTAGCATCAGCCCTAGGATATTATTAGGGTTAGGGTTAGCATCAGCCCTAGGATAGTGTTAGGGTTAAGGTTAGGGTTAACACCAGGCCTAGGATAGTGTTAGTGTTAGGGTTAGCATCAGCCTTAGGATAGCATTAGGGTTAGGGTTAGCATCAGCCGTAGGATAGTGTTAGGGTTAGGGTTAGCCTCAACCCTAGGATAGTGTTAGAGTTAGGGTTAGGGTTAGCATCAGCCGTAGGATAGTGTTAGGGTTAGGGTTAGGGTTAGCATCAGCCCTAGGATAGTGTTAGTGTTAGGGTTAGCATCAGCCCTAGGATAGTGTTAGGGTTAGGGTTAGGGTTAGCATCAGCCATAGGATAGTATTAGGGTTAGGGTTAGGGTTAGGGTTAGCGTTAGCATCAGCTCTAGGATAGTGTTAGGGTTAGGGTTAGGGTTAGAATCAACCATAGGATAGTGTTAGGATTAGGGTTAGGTTTAGCATCAGCCCTAGGATAGTGTTAGGGTTAGGGTTAGCATCAGCCCTAGGATAGTGTTAGGGTTAGGGTTAGGGTTAGCATCAGCCCTAGGATAGTGTTAGGGTTAGGGTTAGCATCAGCCCTAGGATAGTGTTAGGGTTAGGGTTAGGGTTAGCATCAGCCCTAGGATAGTGTTAGGGTTAGGGTTAGGGTTAGCATCAGCCCTAGGATAGTGTTAGGGTTAGGGTTAGCATCAGCCCTAGGATAGTGTTAGGGTTAGGGTTAGGGTTAGCATCAGCCCTGGGATAGTGTTAGGGTTAGGGTTAGCATCAACCCTAGTATAGTGTTAGCGTTAGGGTTAGGGTTAGCATCAGCCCAAGGATAGTGTTAGGGTTAGTATTAGCCTCAGACCTAGGAGAGTGTTAGGGTTAGGGATAGGGTTAGCATCAGGCCTAGGATAGTGTTAGGGTTAGGGTTAGGGTTAGCATCAGCCCTAGGATAGTGTTAGGGTTAGGGTTAGCATCAGCCCTAAGATAGTGTTAGTGTTAGGGATAGGGTTAGCATCAGGCCTAGGATAGTGTTAGGGTAAGGGTTAGCCTCAGCCCTAGGAGAGTGTTAGGGTTATGGATAGGGTTAGCATCAGGCCTAGGATAGTGTTAGGGTTAGGGTTAGGGTTAGCATCAGCCCTAGGATAGTGTTAGGGTTAGGGTTAGCATCAGGATTAGGATAGTGTTAGGGTTAGGGTTAGCCTCAGCCCTAGGAGAGTGTTAGAGTTAGGGTTAGGGTTAGCATCAGCCCTAGGATAGTGTTTGGGTTAGGGTTAGGGTTAGCATCAGCCCTAGGATAGTGTTAGTGTTAGGGTTAGCATCAGCCCTAGGATAGTGTTAGGGTTAGGGTTAGGGTTAGCATCAGCCCTAGGATAGTGATAGGGTTAGGGTTAGGGTTAGCATCAGTCCTAGGATAGTGTTAGGGTTAGGGTTAACATAAACCGTAGGATAGTGTTAGGGTTAGGGTTAGGGTTATCATCAGGCCTAGGATAGTGTTAGGGTTAGCGTTAGGGTTAGCATCAGCCCTAGGATAGTGTTAGGGTTAGGGTTAGCATCAGCCCTAGGATAGTGTTAGGATTAGGGTTAGGGTTAGCATCAGCCCTAGGATAGTGTTAGGATTAGGGTTAGCATCAACCCTAGGATAGTGTTAGGGTTAGGGTTAGCCTCAGAGCTAGGAGAGTGTTAGGGTTAGGGATAGGGTTAGCATCAGGCCTAGGATAGTGTTAGGGTTAGGGTTAGGGTTTGCATCAGCCCTAGGATAGTGTTAGGGTTATGGTTCGGTTTAGCATCAACCCTAAGATAGTGTTAGGGTAAGGGTTAGGGTTAGCATCAGCCCTAGTATAGTGTTAGGGTTAGGGTTAGCATCAGCCCTAGGATAGTGTTAGGGTTAGGGTTAGGGTTATCATCAAGCCTAGGATAGTGTTAGGGTTAGGGTTAGCATCAGCCCTAGGATAGTGTTAGGGTTAGGGTTAGGGTTATCATCAAGCCTAGGATAGTGTTAGGGTTAGGGTTAGCATCAGCTCTAGGATAGTGTTAGGGTTAGGGTTAGCATCAGCCCTAGGATAGTGTTAGGGTTAGGGTTAGGGTTATCATCAGGCCTAGGATAGTGTGAGGGCTAGGGTTAGCATCAGATTTAGGATAGTGTTAGGGTTAGGGTTAGGGTTAGCATCAGCCCTAGGATAGTGTTAGGGTTAGGGTTAGCATCAGCCCTAGGATAGTGTTAGGGTTAGGGTTAACATAAACCCTAGGATAGTGTTAGCGTTAGGGTTAGGGTTATCATCAGGCCTAGAATAGTGTTAGGGTTAGGGTTAGGGTTAGCATCAGTTCAAGGATAGTGTTAGGGTTAGCGTTAGGGTTAGCATCAGCCCTATGATAGTGTTTTGGTTAGGGTTAGGGTTAGCACCAGGCCCAGGATAGTGTTAGCGTTAGGGTTAGATTCAGCCTTAGGATAGTGTTAGGGTTAGGCTTAGGGTTAGCGTCAGGCCTAGGATAGTGTTAGGGTTAGGGTTAGCATCAGCCCTATGATGGTGTTAGGGTTAGGGTTAGGGTTATCATCAGGCCTAGGATAGTGTTAGATTTAGGGTTAGCATCAGCCCTAGGATAGTGTTAGGGTTAGGGTTAGGGTTAGCATCAGCCCTAGGATAGTGTTAGGGTTAGGGTTAGCATCAGCCGTAGGATAGTGTTAGGGTTAGGGTTAGCATCAGCCCTAGGATAGTGTTAGGATTAGGGTTAGGGTTAGCATCAGCCCTAGAATAGTGTTAGGGTTAGGGTTAACATAAACCCTAGGATAGTGTTAGGGTTAGGGTTAGGGTTATCATCAGGCCTAGAATAGTGTTAGGGTTAGGGTTAGGGTTAGCATCAGTTCAAGGATAGTGTTAGGTTTAGCGTTAGGGTTAGCATCAGCCCTAGGATAGTGTTAGGGTTAGGGTAAGGGTTAGCACCAGGCCCAGGATAGTGTTAGCGTTAGGGTTAGCATCAGCCTTAGGATAGTGTTAGGGTTAGGCTTAGGGTTAGCGTCAGGCTTAGGATAGTGTTAGGGTTAGGGTTAGCATCAGCCCTAGGATGGTGTTAGGGTTAGGGTTAGGGTTATCATCAGGCCTAGGATAGTGTTAGGGTTACGGTTAGAGTCAGCCCTAGGATAGTGTTAGGGATAGGGTTAGGGTTAGCATTAGCCCTAGGTTAGTGTTAGGTTTAGGGTTATGGATATCATCAGGCCTAGGATATTGTTAGGGTTAGGGTTAGCATCAGCCCTAGGATAGTGTTAGGGTTAGGGTTAGGTTTAGCATCAGCCCTAGGACAGTGTTAGGGTTAGGGTTAGAGTTAGCATCAGGCTAGGATAGTGTTAGGGTTAGGGTTAGGGTTAGCATCAGCCCTAGGATATTATTAGGGTTAGGGTTAGCATCAGCCCTAGAATAGTGTTAGGGTTAGGGTTAGGGTTAGCACCAGGCCTAGGATAGTGTTAGGGTTAGGGTTTGGGTTAGCATCAGCCCTAGGAGAGTGTTAGGGTTAGGGTTAGGGTTAGCATCAGCCCTAGGATAGTGTTAGGGTTAGGGTTAGCATCAGCCCTAGGATAGTGTTAGGTTTAGGGTTAGCATCAGACCTAGGATAGTGTTAGGGTTAGGGTTAAGGTTAGCATCAGCCCTAGGATAGTGTAAGTGTTAGGGTTAGGGTTAGCATCAGGCCTAGGATAGTGTTAGTGTTAGGGTTAGCATCAGCCCTAGGATAGTGTTAGGGTTAGGGTTAGGGTTAGCATCAGCCCTAGGATAGTATTAGGGTTAGGGTTAGCATCAGCCCTAGGATAGTGTAAGTGTTAGGGTTAGGGTTAGCATCAGGCCTAGGATAGTGTTAGTGTTAGGGTTATCATCAGGCCTAGGATAGTGTTAGGGTTACGGTTAGAGTCAGCCCTAGGATAGTGTTAGGGATAGGGTTAGGGTTAGCATTAGCCCTAGGTTAGTGTTAGGTTTAGGGTTATGGATATCATCAGGCCTAGGATATTGTTAGGGTTAGGGTTAGCCTCAGCCCTAGGAAAGTTTTAGAGTTAGGGTTAGGTTTAGCATGAGCCCTAGGATAGTGTTAGGGTTAGGGTTTGGGTTAGCATCAGCCCTAGGATAGTGTTAGTGTTAGGGTTAGCATCAGCCCTAGGATAGTGTTAGGGTTAGGGTTAGGGTTAGCATCAGCCCTAGGATAGTATTAGGATTAGGGTTAGGGTTATGGTTAGTTTTAGCATCAGCTCTAGGATTGTGTTAGGGTTAGGGTTAAGGTTAGCATCAGCCCTAGGATAGTGTTAGGTTAGGGTTAGGATTAGCATCAGGCCTAGGACAGTGTTAGGGTTAGGGTTAGCATCAGCCCTAGGATAGTGTTAGGGTTAGGGTTAGGGTTAGCATCAGCCCTAGGATAGTGTTAGGGTTAGGGTTAGCATCAACCCTAGGATAGTGCTTGGGTTAGGGTTAGCATCAGGCCTAGGATAGTGTTATGGTTAGGGTTAGCATCAGCCCTAGGATAGTGTTAGTGTTAGGGTTAGGGTTAGCATCAGCCCTAGGATAGTGTTAGGGTTATGGTTAGGTTTAGCATCAGCCCTAGGATAGTGTAAGGGTAAGAGTTAGGGTTAGCATCAGGCCTAGGATATTGTTAGGGTTAGGGTTAGCATCAGCCCTAGGATAGTGTTTGAGTTAGGGTTAGGGTTAGCATCAGCCCTAGGATAGTGTTAGGGTTAGGGATAGGGTTAGCATCAGCCCTAGGATAGTGTTAAGGTTAGGGTTATGGTTAGCTTCAGCCCTAGGATAGTGTTAGGTTTAGGGTTAGGGTTAGCATCAGCCCTAGGATATTATTAGGGTTAGGGTTAGCATCAGCCCTGGGATAGTGTTAGGGTTAAGGTTAGGGTTAACACCAGGCCTAGGATAGTGTTAGTGTTAGGGTTAGCATCAGCCTTAGGATAGCATTAGGGTTAGGGTTAGCATCAGCCGTAGGATAGTGTTAGGGTTAGGGTTAGCCTCAACCCTAGGATAGTGTTAGGGTTAGGGTTAGCCTCAGAGCTAGGAGAGTGTTAGGGTTAGGGATAGGGTTAGCATCAGGCCTAGGATAGTGTTAGGGTTAGGGTTAGGGTTTGCATCAGCCCTAGGATAGTGTTAGGGTTATGGTTAGGTTTAGCATCAACCCTAAGATAGTGTTAGGGTAAGGGTTAGGGTTAGCATCAGCCCTAGTATAGTGTTAGGGTTAGGGTTAGCATCAGCCCTAGGATAGTGTTAGGGTTAGGGTTAGGGTTATCATCAAGCCTAGGATAGTGTTAGGGTTAGGGTTAGCATCAGCCCTAGGATAGTGTTAGGGTTAGGGTTAGGGTTATCATCAAGCCTAGGATAGTGTTAGGGTTAGGGTTAGCATCAGCTCTAGGATAGTGTTAGGGTTAGGGTTAGCATCAGCCCTAGGATAGTGTTAGGGTTAGGGTTAGGGTTATCATCAGGCCTAGGATAGTGTGAGGGCTAGGGTTAGCATCAGATTTAGGATAGTGTTAGGGTTAGGGTTAGGGTTAGCATCAGCCCTAGGATAGTGTTAGGGTTAGGGTTAGCATCAGCCCTAGGATAGTGTTAGGGTTAGGGTTAACATAAACCCTAGGATAGTGTTAGCGTTAGGGTTAGGGTTATCATCAGGCCTAGAATAGTGTTAGGGTTAGGGTTAGGGTTAGCATCAGTTCAAGGATAGTGTTAGGGTTAGCGTTAGGGTTAGCATCAGCCCTATGATAGTGTTTTGGTTAGGGTTAGGGTTAGCACCAGGCCCAGGATAGTGTTAGCGTTAGGGTTAGATTCAGCCTTAGGATAGTGTTAGGGTTAGGCTTAGGGTTAGCGTCAGGCCTAGGATAGTGTTAGGGTTAGGGTTAGCATCAGCCCTATGATGGTGTTAGGGTTAGGGTTAGGGTTATCATCAGGCCTAGGATAGTGTTAGATTTAGGGTTAGCATCAGCCCTAGGATAGTGTTAGGGTTAGGGTTAGGGTTAGCATCAGCCCTAGGATAGTGTTAGGGTTAGGGTTAGCATCAGCCGTAGGATAGTGTTAGGGTTAGGGTTAGCATCAGCCCTAGGATAGTGTTAGGATTAGGGTTAGGGTTAGCATCAGCCCTAGAATAGTGTTAGGGTTAGGGTTAACATAAACCCTAGGATAGTGTTAGGGTTAGGGTTAGGGTTATCATCAGGCCTAGAATAGTGTTAGGGTTAGGGTTAGGGTTAGCATCAGTTCAAGGATAGTGTTAGGTTTAGCGTTAGGGTTAGCATCAGCCCTAGGATAGTGTTAGGGTTAGGGTAAGGGTTAGCACCAGGCCCAGGATAGTGTTAGCGTTAGGGTTAGCATCAGCCTTAGGATAGTGTTAGGGTTAGGCTTAGGGTTAGCGTCAGGCTTAGGATAGTGTTAGGGTTAGGGTTAGCATCAGCCCTAGGATGGTGTTAGGGTTAGGGTTAGGGTTATCATCAGGCCTAGGATAGTGTTAGGGTTACGGTTAGAGTCAGCCCTAGGATAGTGTTAGGGATAGGGTTAGGGTTAGCATTAGCCCTAGGTTAGTGTTAGGTTTAGGGTTATGGATATCATCAGGCCTAGGATATTGTTAGGGTTAGGGTTAGCATCAGCCCTAGGATAGTGTTAGGGTTAGGGTTAGGTTTAGCATCAGCCCTAGGACAGTGTTAGGGTTAGGGTTAGAGTTAGCATCAGGCTAGGATAGTGTTAGGGTTAGGGTTAGGGTTAGCATCAGCCCTAGGATATTATTAGGGTTAGGGTTAGCATCAGCCCTAGAATAGTGTTAGGGTTAGGGTTAGGGTTAGCACCAGGCCTAGGATAGTGTTAGGGTTAGGGTTTGGGTTAGCATCAGCCCTAGGAGAGTGTTAGGGTTAGGGTTAGGGTTAGCATCAGCCCTAGGATAGTGTTAGGGTTAGGGTTAGCATCAGCCCTAGGATAGTGTTAGGTTTAGGGTTAGCATCAGACCTAGGATAGTGTTAGGGTTAGGGTTAAGGTTAGCATCAGCCCTAGGATAGTGTAAGTGTTAGGGTTAGGGTTAGCATCAGGCCTAGGATAGTGTTAGTGTTAGGGTTAGCATCAGCCCTAGGATAGTGTTAGGGTTAGGGTTAGGGTTAGCATCAGCCCTAGGATAGTATTAGGGTTAGGGTTAGCATCAGCCCTAGGATAGTGTAAGTGTTAGGGTTAGGGTTAGCATCAGGCCTAGGATAGTGTTAGTGTTAGGGTTATCATCAGGCCTAGGATAGTGTTAGGGTTACGGTTAGAGTCATCCCTAGGATAGTGTTAGGGATAGGGTTAGGGTTAGCATTAGCCCTAGGTTAGTGTTAGGTTTAGGGTTATGGATATCATCAGGCCTAGGATATTGTTAGGGTTAGGGTTAGCCTCAGCCCTAGGAAAGTTTTAGAGTTAGGGTTAGGTTTAGCATGAGCCCTAGGATAGTGTTAGGGTTAGGGTTTGGGTTAGCATCAGCCCTAGGATAGTGTTAGTGTTAGGGTTAGCATCAGCCCTAGGATAGTGTTAGGGTTAGGGTTAGGGTTAGCATCAGCCCTAGGATAGTATTAGGATTAGGGTTAGGGTTATGGTTAGTTTTAGCATCAGCTCTAGGATTGTGTTAGGGTTAGGGTTAAGGTTAGCATCAGCCCTAGGATAGTGTTAGGTTAGGGTTAGGATTAGCATCAGGCCTAGGACAGTGTTAGGGTTAGGGTTAGCATCAGCCCTAGGATAGTGTTAGGGTTAGGGTTAGGGTTAGCATCAGCCCTAGGATAGTGTTAGGGTTAGGGTTAGCATCAACCCTAGGATAGTGCTTGGGTTAGGGTTAGCATCAGGCCTAGGATAGTGTTATGGTTAGGGTTAGCATCAGCCCTAGGATAGTGTTAGTGTTAGGGTTAGGGTTAGCATCAGCCCTAGGATAGTGTTAGGGTTATGGTTAGGTTTAGCATCAGCCCTAGGATAGTGTAAGGGTAAGAGTTAGGGTTAGCATCAGGCCTAGGATATTGTTAGGGTTAGGGTTAGCATCAGCCCTAGGATAGTGTTTGAGTTAGGGTTAGGGTTAGCATCAGCCCTAGGATAGTGTTAGGGTTAGGGATAGGGTTAGCATCAGCCCTAGGATAGTGTTAAGGTTAGGGTTATGGTTAGCTTCAGCCCTAGGATAGTGTTAGGTTTAGGGTTAGGGTTAGCATCAGCCCTAGGATATTATTAGGGTTAGGGTTAGCATCAGCCCTGGGATAGTGTTAGGGTTAAGGTTAGGGTTAACACCAGGCCTAGGATAGTGTTAGTGTTAGGGTTAGCATCAGCCTTAGGATAGCATTAGGGTTAGGGTTAGCATCAGCCGTAGGATAGTGTTAGGGTTAGGGTTAGCCTCAACCCTAGGATAGTGTTAGAGTTAGGGTTAGGGTTAGCATCAGCCGTAGGATAGTGTTAGGGTTAGGGTTAGGGTTAGCATCAGCCCTAGGATAGTGTTAGTGTTAGGGTTAGCATCAGCCCTAGGATAGTGTTAGGGTTAGGGTTAGGGTTAGCATCAGCCATAGGATAGTATTAGGGTTAGGGTTAGGGTTAGGGTTAGCGTTAGCATCAGCTCTAGGATAGTGTTAGGGTTAGGGTTAGGGTTAGAATCAACCATAGGATAGTGTTAGGATTAGGGTTAGGTTTAGCATCAGCCCTAGGATAGTGTTAGGGTTAGGGTTAGCATCAGCCCTAGGATAGTGTTAGGGTTAGGGTTAGGGTTAGCATCAGCCCTAGGATAGTGTTAGGGTTAGGGTTAGCATCAGCCCTAGGATAGTGTTAGGGTTAGGGTTAGGGTTAGCATCAGCCCTAGGATAGTGTTAGGGTTAGGGTTAGGGTTAGCATCAGCCCTAGGATAGTGTTAGGGTTAGGGTTAGCATCAGCCCTAGGATAGTGTTAGGGTTAGGGTTAGGGTTAGCATCAGCCCTGGGATAGTGTTAGGGTTAGGGTTAGCATCAACCCTAGGATAGTGTTAGCGTTAGGGTTAGGGTTAGCATCAGCCCAAGGATAGTGTTAGGGTTAGTATTAGCCTCAGACCTAGGAGAGTGTTAGGGTTAGGGATAGGGTTAGCATCAGGCCTAGGATAGTGTTAGGGTTAGGGTTAGGGTTAGCATCAGCCCTAGGATAGTGTTAGGGTTAGGGTTAGCATCAGCCCTAAGATAGTGTTAGTGTTAGGGATAGGGTTAGCATCAGGCCTAGGATAGTGTTAGGGTAAGGGTTAGCCTCAGCCCTAGGAGAGTGTTAGGGTTAGGGATAGGGTTAGCATCAGGCCTAGGATAGTGTTAGGGTTAGGGTTAGGGTTAGCATCAGCCCTAGGATAGTGTTAGGGTTAGGGTTAGCATCAGGATTAGGATAGTGTTAGGGTTAGGGTTAGCCTCAGCCCTAGGAGAGTGTTAGAGTTAGGGTTAGGGTTAGCATCAGCCCTAGGATAGTGTTTGGGTTAGGGTTAGGGTTAGCATCAGCCCTAGGATAGTGTTAGTGTTAGGGTTAGCATCAGCCCTAGGATAGTGTTAGGGTTAGGGTTAGGGTTAGCATCAGCCCTAGGATAGTGATAGGGTTAGGGTTAGGGTTAGCATCAGTCCTAGGATAGTGTTAGGGTTAGGGTTAACATAAACCGTAGGATAGTGTTAGGGTTAGGGTTAGGGTTATCATCAGGCCTAGGATAGTGTTAGGGTTAGCGTTAGGGTTAGCATCAGCCCTAGGATAGTGTTAGGGTTAGGGTTAGCATCAGCCCTAGGATAGTGTTAGGATTAGGGTTAGGGTTAGCATCAGCCCTACGATAGTGTTAGGATTAGGGTTAGCATCAACCCTAGGATAGTGTTAGGGTTAGGGTTAGCCTCAGAGCTAGGAGAGTGTTAGGGTTAGGGATAGGGTTAGCATCAGGCCTAGGATAGTGTTAGGGTTAGGGTTAGGGTTTGCATCAGCCCTAGCATAGTGTTAGGGTTATGGTTAGGTTTAGCATCAACCCTAAGATAGTGTTAGGGTAAGGGTTAGGGTTAGCATCAGCCCTAGGATAGTGTTAGGGTTAGGGTTAGCATCAGCCCTAGGATAGTGTTAGGGTTAGGGTTAGGGTTATCATCAAGCCTAGGATAGTGTTAGGGTTAGGGTTAGCATCAGCCCTAGGATAGTGTTAGGGTTAGGGTTAGGGTTATCATCAAGCCTAGGATAGTGTTAGGGTTAGGGTTAGCATCAGCTCTAGGATAGTGTTAGGGTTAGGGTTAGGGTTATCATCAGGCCTAGGATAGTGTGAGGGCTAGGGTTAGCATCAGATTTAGGATAGTGTTAGGGTTAGGGTTAGGGTTAGCATCAGCCCTAGGATAGTGTTAGGGTTAGGGTTAGCATCAGCCCTAGGATAGTGTTAGGGTTAGGGTTAACATAAACCCTAGGATAGTGTTAGCGTTAGGGTTAGGGTTATCATCAGGCCTAGAATAGTGTTAGGGTTAGGGTTAGGGTTAGCATCAGTTCAAGGATAGTGTTAGGGTTAGCGTTAGGGTTAGCATCAGCCCTATGATAGTGTTTTGGTTAGGGTTAGGGTTAGCACCAGGCCCAGGATAGTGTTAGCGTTAGGGTTAGATTCAGCCTTAGGATAGTGTTAGGGTTAGGCTTAGGGTTAGCGTCAGGCCTAGGATAGTGTTAGGGTTAGGGTTAGCATCAGCCCTATGATGGTGTTAGGGTTAGGGTTAGGGTTATCATCAGGCCTAGGATAGTGTTAGATTTAGGGTTAGCATCAGCCCTAGGATAGTGTTAGGGTTAGGGTTAGGGTTAGCATCAGCCCTAGGATAGTGTTAGGGTTAGGGTTAGCATCAGCCGTAGGATAGTGTTAGGGTTAGGGTTAGCATCAGCCCTAGGATAGTGTTAGGATTAGGGTTAGGGTTAGCATCAGCCCTAGAATAGTGTTAGGGTTAGGGTTAACATAAACCCTAGGATAGTGTTAGGGTTAGGGTTAGGGTTATCATCAGGCCTAGAATAGTGTTAGGGTTAGGGTTAGGGTTAGCATCAGTTCAAGGATAGTGTTAGGTTTAGCGTTAGGGTTAGCATCAGCCCTAGGATAGTGTTAGGGTTAGGGTAAGGGTTAGCACCAGGCCCAGGATAGTGTTAGCGTTAGGGTTAGCATCAGCCTTAGGATAGTGTTAGGGTTAGGCTTAGGGTTAGCGTCAGGCTTAGGATAGTGTTAGGGTTAGGGTTAGCATCAGCCCTAGGACGGTGTTAGGGTTAGGGTTAGGGTTATCATCAGGCCTAGGATAGTGTTAGGGTTACGGTTAGAATCAGCCCTAGGATAGTGTTAGGGTTAGGGTTAGGGTTAGCATTAGCCCTAGGTTAGTGTTAGGTTTAGGGTTATGGATATCATCAGGCCTAGGATATTGTTAGGGTTAGGGTTAGCATCAGCCCTAGGATAGTGTTAGGGTTAGGGTTAGCATCAGCCCTAGGATAGTGTTAGGTTTAGGGTTAGCATCAGACCTAGGATAGTGTTAGGGTTAGGGTTAAGGTTAGCATCAGCCCTAGGATAGTGTAAGTGTTAGGGTTAGGGTTAGCATCAGGCCTAGGATAGTGTTAGTGTTAGGGTTAGCATCAGCCCTAGGATACTGTTAGGGTTAGGGTTAGGGTTAGCATCAGCCCTAGGATAGTATTAGGGTTAGGGTTAGCATCAGCCCTAGGATAGTGTTAGGGTTAGGGTTAGGTTTAGCACCAGGCCTAGGATAGTGTTAGTGTTAGGGTTAGAATCAGCCTTAGGATAGTGTTAGGGTTAGGGTTAGGGTTAGCATCAGCCGTAGGATAGTGTTAGGGTTAGGGTTAGCCTCAGCCCTAAGATAGTGTTAGAGTTAGGGTCATGGTTAGCATCAGCCCTAGGATAGTGTTAGGGTTAGGGTTAGGGTTAGCATCAGCCCTAGGATAGTGTTAGTGTTAGGGTTAGCATCAGCCCTAGGATAGTGTTAGGGTTAGGGTTAGGGTTAGCATCCGCCCTAGGATAGTGTTAGGGGTAGGGTTAGGGTTAGCATCAGCCCTAGGATAGTGTTAGTGATATGGTTAGGTTTAGCATCAGCCCTAGGATAGTGTTAGGGTAAGGGTTAGGGTTAGCATCAGGCCTAGGATAGTGTTAGGGTTACGGTTAGAATCAGCCCTAGGATAGTGTTAGGGTTAGGGTTAGGGTTAGCATCCGCCCTAGGATAGTGTTAGGGTTAGGGTTAGGGTTAGCATCAGCCCTAGGATAGTGTTAGTGTTAGGGTTAGCATCAGCCCTAGGATAGTGTTAGGGTTAGGGTTAGGGTTAGCATGAGCCCTAGGATAGTATTAGGGTTAGGGTTAGGGTTAGGGTTAGCGTTAGCATCAGCTCTAGGATAGTGTTAGGGTTAGGGTTAGGGATAGAATCAACCATAGGATAGTGTTAGGGTTAGGGTTAGGGTTAGCATCAGCCCTAGGATAGTGTTAGGGTTAGGGTTAGCATCAGCCCTAGGATAGTGATAGGTTTAGGGTTAGGGTTAGCATCAGCCCTAGGATTGTGTTAGGGTTAGGGTTAGCATCAGCCCTAGGATAGTGTTAGGGTTAGGGTTAGGGTTAGCATCAGCCCTAGGATAGTGTTAGGGTTAGGGTTAGCATCAGCCCTAGGATAGTGTTAGGGTTAGGGTTAGGGTTATCATCAGGCCTAGGATAGTGTTAGGGTTAGGGTTAGCATCAGCCCTAGGATAGTGTTAGGGTTAGGGTTAGGGTTAGCATCAGCCCTAGGATAGTGTTAGGGTTAGGGTTAGCATGAACCCTAGGATAGTGTTAGCGTTAGGGTTAGGGTTAGCATCAGCCCAAGGATAGTGTTAGGGTTAGTATTAGCCTCAGACCTAGGAGAGTGTTAGGGTTAGGAATAGGGTTAGCATCAGGCCTAGGATAGTGTTAGGGTTAGGGTTAGGGTTAGCATCAGACCTAGGATAGTGTTAGGGTTAGGGTTAGCTTCAGCCCTAAGATAGTGTTAGGGTTAGGGATAGGGTTAGCATCAAGCCTAGGATAGTGTTAGGGTTAGGGTTAACCTCAGCCCTAGGAGAGTGTTAGGGTTAGGGATAGGGTTAGCATCAGGCCTAGGATAGTGTTAGGTTTAGGGTTAGGGTTAGCATCAGCCCTAGGATAGTGTTAGGGTTAGGGTTAGCATCAGTCCTAGGATAGTGTTAGGGTTAGGGTTAGCATCAGCCCTAGGAGAGTGTTAGGGTTAGGGTTAGGGTTAGGGTCACCCCTAGGATAGTGTTAGGGTTAGGGTTAACATCAGCCCAAGGATAGTGTTAGGGTTAGGGTTCGAGTTAGCATCAGCCCTAGGATAGTGTTAGGTTTAGGGTTAGCATCAGACCTAGGATAGTGTTAGGGTTAGGGTTAAGGTTAGCATCAGCCCTAGGATAGTGTAAGTGTTAGGGTTAGGGTTAGCATCAGGCATAGGATAGTGTTAGGGTTAGGGTTAGCATCAGCCCTAGGAGAGTGTTAGGGTTAGGGTTAGGGTTAGCATCACCCCTAGGATAGTGTTAGGGTTAGGGTTAACATCAGCCCAAGGATAGTGTTAGGGTTAGGGTTCGAGTTAGCATCAGCCCTAGGATAGTGTTAGGTTTAGGGTTAGCATCAGACCTAGGATAGTGTTAGGGTTAGGGTTAAGGTTAGCATCAGCCCTAGGATAGTGTATGTGTTAGGGTTAGGGTTAGCATCAGGCCTAGGATAGTGTTAGGGTTAGGGTTAGCATCAGCCCTAGGATAGTGTTAGGGTTAGGGTTAGGGTTAGCATCAGCCCTAGGATAGTATTAGGGTTAGGGTTAGCATCAGCCCTAGGATAGTGTTAGGGTTAGGGTTAGGGTTAGCACCAGGCCTAGGATAGTGTTAGTGTTAGGGTTAGCATCAGCCTTAGGATAGTGTTAGGGTTAGGGTTAGCATCAGCCGTAGGATAGTGTTAGGGTTAGGGTTAGCATCAGCCCTAGGATAGTGTTAGGATTAGGGTTAGGGTTAGCATCAGCCCTAGAATAGTGTTAGGGTTAGGGTTAACATAAACCCTAGGATAGTGTTAGGGTTAGGGTTAGGGTTATCATCAGGCCTAGAATAGTGTTAGGGTTAGGGTTAGGGTTAGCATCAGTTCAAGGATAGTGTTAGGTTTAGCGTTAGGGTTAGCATCAGCCCTAGGATAGTGTTAGGGTTAGGGTAAGGGTTAGCACCAGGCCCAGGATAGTGTTAGCGTTAGGGTTAGCATCAGCCTTAGGATAGTGTTAGGGTTAGGCTTAGGGTTAGCGTCAGGCTTAGGATAGTGTTAGGTTTAGGGTTAGCATCAGCCCTAGGATGGTGTTAGGGTTAGGGTTAGGGTTATCATCAGGCCTAGGATAGTGTTAGGGTTACGGTTAGAATCAGCCCTAGGATAGTGTTAGGGTTAGGGTTAGGGTTAGCATTAGCCCTAGGTTAGTGTTAGGTTTAGGGTTATGGATATCATCAGGCCTAGGATATTGTTAGGGTTAGGGTTAGCATCAGCCCTAGGATAGTGTTAGGGTTAGGGTTAGGTTTAGCATCAGCCCTAGGACAGTGTTAGGGTTAAAGTTAGAGTTAGCATCAGGCTAGGATAGTGTTAGGGTTAGGGTTAGGGTTAGCATCAGCCCTAGGATATTATTAGGGTTAGGGTTAGCATCAGCCCTAGAATAGTGTTAGGGTTAGGGTTAGGGTTAGCACCAGGCCTAGGATAGTGTTAGGGTTAGGGTTTGGGTTAGCATCAGCCCTAGGAGAGTGTTAGGGTTAGGGTTAGGGTTAGCATCAGCCCTAGGATAGTGTTAGGGTTAGGGTTAGCATCAGCCCTAGGATAGTGTTAGTTTTAGGGTTAGCATCAGACCTAGGATAGTGTTAGGGTTAGGGTTAAGGTTAGCATCAGCCCTAGGATAGTGTAAGTGTTAGGGTTAGGGTTAGCATCAGGCCTAGGATAGTGTTAGTGTTAGGGTTAGCATCAGCCCTAGGATAGTGTTAGGGTTAGGGTTAGGGTTAGCATCAGCCCTAGGATAGTATTAGGGTTAGGGTTAGCATCAGCCCTAGGATAGTGTTAGGGTTAGGGTTAGGGTTAGCACCAGGCCTAGGATGGTGTTAGTGTTAGGGTTAGCCTCAGCCCTAAGATAGTGTTAGAGTTAGGGTCATGGTTAGCATCAGCCCTAGGATAGTGTTAGGGTTAGGGTTAGGGTTAGCATCAGCCCTAGGATAGTGTTAGTGTTAGGGTTAGCATCAGCCCTAGGATAGTGTTAGGGTTAGGGTTAGGGTTAGCATCCGCCCTAGGATAGTGTTAGGGGTAGGGTTAGGGTTAGCATCAGCCCTAGGATAGTGTTAGTGATATGGTTAGGTTTAGCATCAGCCCTAGGATAGTGTTAGGGTAAGGGTTAGGGTGAGCATCAGGCCTAGGATAGTTTTAGGGTTACGGTTAGAATCAGCCCTAGGATAGTGTTAGGGTTAGGGTTAGGGTTAGCATCCGCCCTAGGATAGTGTTAGGGTTAGGGTTAGGGTTAGCATCAGCCCTAGGATAGTGTTAGTGTTAGAGTTAGCATCAGCCCTAGGATAGTGTTAGGGTTAGGGTTAGGGTTAGCATCAGCCCTAGGATAGTATTAGGGTTAGGGTTAGGGTTAGGGTTAGCGTTAGCATCAGCTCTAGGATAGTGTTAGGGTTAGGGTTAGGGATAGAATCAACCATAGGATAGTGTTAGGGTTAGGGTTAGGGTTAGCATCAGCCCTAGGATAGTGTTAGGGTTAGGGTTAGCATCAGCCCTAGGATAGTGTTAGGGTTAGGGTTAGGGTTAGCATCAGCCCTAGGATAGTGTTAGGGTTAGGGTTAGCATCAGCCCTAGGATAGTGTTAGGGTTAGGGTTAGGGTTAGCATCGGCCCTAGGATAGTGTTAGGGTTAGGGTTAGCATCAGCCCTAGGATAGTGTTAGGGTTAGGGTTAGGGTTATCATCAGGCCTAGGATAGTGTTAGGGTTAGGGTTAGCATCAGCCCTAGGATAGTGTTAGGGTTAGGGTTAGGGTTAGCATCAGCCCTAGGATAGTGTTAGGGTTAGGGTTAGCATGAACCCTAGGATAGTGTTAGCGTTAGGGTTAGGGTTAGCATCAGCCCAAGATA
The DNA here is from genome assembly GCF_020740605.2 of Lemur catta. NCBI lineage: Eukaryota > Metazoa > Chordata > Mammalia > Primates > Lemuridae > Lemur > Lemur catta. Next base: position 660,674 of record NW_025423876.1, on the reverse strand, counting down.
GTGTTAGGGTTAGTATTAGCCTCAGACCTAGGAGAGTGTTAGGGTTAGGGATAGGGTTAGCATCAGGCCTAGGATAGTGTTAGGGTTAGGGTTAGGGTTAGCATCAGACCTAGGATAGTGTTAGGGTTAGGGTTAGCATCAGCCCTAAGATAGTGTTAGGGTTAGGGATAGGGTTAGCATCAGGCCTAGGATAGTGTTAGGGTTAGGGTTAGCCTCAGCCCTAGGAGAGTGTTAGGGTTAGGGATAGGGTTAGCATCAGGCCTAGGATAGTGTTAGGTTTAGGGTTAGGGTTAGCATCAGCCCTAGGATAGTGTTAGAGTTAGGGTACCCATCAGTCCTAGGATAGTGTTAGGGTTAGGGTTAGCATCAGCCCTAGGAGAGTGTTAGGGTTAGGGTTAGGGTTAGCATCACCCCTAGGATAGTGTTAGGGTTAGGGTTAACATCAGCCCAAGGATAGTGTTAGGGTTAGGGTTCGAGTTAGCATCAGCCCTAGGATAGTGTTAGGTTTAGGGTTAGCATCAGACCTAGGATAGTGTTAGGGTTAGGGTTAAGGTTAGCATCAGCCCTAGGACAGTGTAAGTGTTAGGGTTAGGGTTAGCATCAGGCATAGGATAGTGTTAGGGTTAGGGTTAGCATCAGCCCTAGGAGAGTGTTAGGGTTAGGGTTAGGGTTAGCATCACCCCTAGGATAGTGTTAGGGTTAGGGTTAACATCAGCCCAAGGATAGTGTTAGGGTTAGGGTTCGAGTTAGCATCAGCCCTAGGATAGTGTTAGGTTTAGGGTTAGCATCAGACCTAGGATAGTGTTAGGGTTAGGGTTAAGGTTAGCATCAGCCCTAGGATAGTGTAAGTGTTAGGGTTAGGGTTAGCATCAGGCCTAGGATAGTGTTAGGGTTAGGGTTAGCATCAGCCCTAGGATAGTGTTAGGGTTAGGGTTAGGGTTAGCATCAGCCCTAGGATAGTATTAGGGTTAGGGTTAGCATCAGCCCTAGGATAGTGTTAGGGTTAGGGTTAGGGTTAGCACCAGGCCTAGGATAGTGTTAGTGTTAGGGTTAGCATCAGCCTTAGGATAGTGTTTGGGTTAGGGTTAGAGTTAGCATCAGCCGTAGGATAGTGTTAGGGTTAGGGTTAGCCTCAGCCCTAAGATAGTGTTAGAGTTAGGGTCAGGGTTAGCATCAGCCCTAGGATAGTGTTAGGGTTAGGGTTAGGGTTAGCAGCAGCCCTAGGATAGTGTTAGGGTTAGGGTTAGAGTTAGCATCAGCCCTAGGATAGTGTTAGGGTTAGGGTTAGGGTTAGCATCAGCCCTAGGATATTATTAGGGTTAGGGTTAGCATCAGCCCTAGAATAGTGTTAGGGTTAGGGTTAGGGTTAGCACCAGGCCTAGGATAGTGTTAGGGTTAGGGTTTGGGTTAGCAGCAGCCCTAGGAGAGTGCTAGGGTTAGGGTTAGGGTTAGCATCAGCCCTAGGATAGTGTTAGGGTTAGGGTTAGCATCAGGCCTAGGAGAGTGTTAGGGTAAGGGTTAGGGTTAGCATCAGCCCTAGGATAGTGTTAGGGTTAGGGTTAGCATCAGCCCTAGGATAGTGTTAGGGTTAGGGTTAGGGTTAGGATCAGCCCTAGGATAGTGTTAGGGTTAGGGTTAGCCTCAGCCCTAGGAGAGTGTTAGGGTTAGGGATAGGGTTAGCATCAGGCCTAGGATAGTGTTAGGTTTAGGGTTAGGGTTAGCATCAGCCCTAGGATAGTGTTAGGGTTAGGGTTAGCATCAGGCCTAGGATAGTGTTAGGGTTAGGGTTAGCATCAGCCCTAGGAGAGTGTTAGGGTTAGGGTTAGGGTTAGCATCAGCCCTAGGATAGTGTTAGTGTTAGGTGTTAGCATCAGCCCTAGGATAGTGTTAGGGTTAGGGTTAGGGTTAGCATCAGCCCTAGGATAGTATTAGGGTTAGGGTTAGGGTTAGGGTTAGCGTTAGCATCAGCTCTAGGATAGTGTTAGGGTTAGGGTTAGGGATAGAATCAACCATAGGATAGTGTTAGGGTTAGGGTTAGGGTTAGCATCAGCCCTAGGATAGTGTTAGGGTTAGGGTTAGCATCAGCCCTAGGATAGTGTTAGGGTTAGGGTTAGGGTTAGCATCAGCCCTAGGATAGTGTTAGGGTTAGGGTTAGCATCAGCCCTAGGATAGTGTTAGGGTTAGGGTTAGGGTTAGCATCAGCCCTAGGATAGTGTTAGGGTTAGGGTTAGCATCAGCCGTAGGATAGTGTTAGGGTTAGGGTTAGGGTTATCATCAGGCCTAGGATAGTGTTAGGGTTAGGGTTAGCATCAGCCCTAGGATAGTGTTAGGGTTAGGGTTAGGGTTAGCATCAGCCCTAGGATAGTGTTAGGGTTAGGGTTAGCATGAACCCTAGGATAGTGTTAGCGTTAGGGTTAGGGTTAGCATCAGCCCAAGGATAGTGTTAGGGTTAGTATTAGCCTCAGACCTAGGAGAGTGTTAGGGTTAGGGATAGGGTTAGCATCAGACCTAGGATAGTGTTAGGGTTAGGGTTAGGGTTAGCATCAGACCTAGGATAGTGTTAGGGTTAGGGTTAGCATCAGCCCTAAGATAGTGTTAGGGTTAGGGATAGGGTTAGCATCAGGCCTAGGATTGTGTTAGGGTTAGGGTTAGCCTCAGCCCTAGGAGAGTGTTAGGGTTAGGGATAGGGTTAGCATCAGGCCTAGGATAGTGTTAGGTTTATTGTTAGGGTTAGCATCAGCCCTAGGATAGTGTTAGGGTTAGGGTTAGCATCAGGCCTAGGATAGTGTTAGGGTTAGGGTTAGCATCAGCCCTAGGAGATTGTTAGGGTTAGCGTTAGGGTTAGCATCACCCCTAGGATAGTGTTAGGGTTAGGGTTAACATCAGCCCAAGGATAGTGTTAGGGTTAGGGTTCGAGTTAGCATCAGCCCTAGGATAGTGTTAGGTTTAGGGTTAGCATCAGACCTAGGATAGTGTTAGGGTTAGGGTTAAGGTTAGCATCAGCCCTACGATAGTGTAAGTGTTAGGGTTAGGGTTAGCATCAGGCATAGGATAGTGTTAGGGTTAGGGTTAGCATCAGCCCTAGGAGAGTGTTAGGGTTAGGGTTAGGGTTAGCATCACCCCTAGGATAGTGTTAGGGTTAGGGTTAACATCAGCCCAAGGATAGTGTTAGGGTTAGGGTTCGAGTTAGCATCAGCCCTAGGATAGTGTTAGGTTTAGGGTTAGCATCAGACCTAGGATAGTGTTAGGGTTAGGGTTAAGGTTAGCATCAGCCCTAGGATAGTGTAAGTGTTAGGGTTAGGGTTAGCATCAGGCCTAGGATAGTGTTAGGGTTAGGGTTAGCATCAGCCCTAGGATAGTGTTAGGGTTAGGGTTAGGGTTAGCATCAGCCCTAGGATAGTATTAGGGTTAGGGTTAGCATCAGCCCTAGGATAGTGTTAGGGTTAGGGTTAGGGTTAGCACCAGGCCTAGGATAGTGTTAGTGTTAGGGTTAGCATCAGCCTTAGGATAGTGTTAGGGTTAGGGTTAGAGTTAGCATCAGCCGTAGGATAGTGTTAGGGTTAGGGTTAGCCTCAGCCCTAAGATAGTGTTAGAGTTAGGGTCAGGGTTAGCAACAGCCCTAGGATAGTGTTAGGGTTAGGGTTAGGGTTAGCAGCAGCCCTAGGATAGTGTTAGGGTTAGGGTTAGAGTTAGCATCAGCCCTAGGATAGTGTTAGGGTTAGGGTTAGGGTTAGCATCAGCCCTAGGATATTATTAGGGTTAGGGTTAGCATCAGCCCTAGAATAGTGTTAGGGTTAGGGTTAGGGTTAGCACCAGGCCTAGGATAGTGTTAGGGTTAGGGTTTGGGTTAGCAGCAGCCCTAGGAGAGTGCTAGGGTTAGGGTTAGGGTTAGCATCAGCCCTAGGATAGTGTTAGGGTTAGGGTTAGCATCAGCCCTAGGAGAGTGTTAGGGTAAGGGTTAGGGTTAGCATCAGCCCTAGGATAGTGTTAGGGTTAGGGTTAGCATCAGCCCTAGGATAGTGTTAGGGTTAGGGTTAGGGTTAGGATCAGCCCTAGGATAGTGTTAGGGTTAGGGTTAGCCTCAGCCCTAGGAGAGTGTTAGGGTTACGGATAGGGTTAGCATCAGGCCTAGGATAGTGTTAGGTTTAGGGTTAGGGTTAGCATCAGCCCTAGGATAGTGTTAGGGTTAGGGTTAGCATCAGGCCTAGGATAGTGTTATGGTTAGGGTTAGCATCAGCCCTAGGAGAGTGTTAGGGTTAGGGTTAGGGTTAGCATCAGCCCTAGGATAGTGTTAGGGTTAGGGTTAACATCAGCCCTAGGATAGTGTTAGGGTTAGGGTTAGGGTTAGCATCAGCCCTAGGATAGTGTTAGGTTTGGGGTTAGCATCTGACCTAGGATAGTGTTAGGGTTAGGGTTAAGGTTAGCATCAGCCCTAGGATAGTGTAAGTGTTAGGTTTAGGGTGAGCATCAGGCCTAGGATAGTGTTAGGATTAGGGTTAGCATCAGCCCTAGGATAGTGTAAGTGTTAGGGTTAGGGTTAGCATCAGGCCTAGGATAGTGTTAGTGTTAGGGTTAGCATCAGCCCTAGGATAGTGTTAGGGTTAGGGTTAGGGTTAGCATCAGCCATAGGATAGTATTAGGGTTAGGGTTAGCATCAGCCCTAGGATAGTGTTAGGGTTAGGGTTAGGGTTAGCACCAGGCCTAGGATAGTGTTAGTGTTAGGGTTAGCATCAGCCTTAGGATAGTGTTAGGGTTAGGGTTAGGGTTAGCATCAGCCGTAGGATAGTGTTAGGGTTAGGGTTAGCCTCAGCCCTAAGATAGTGTTAGAGTTAGTGTCATGGTTAGCATCAGCCCTAGAATAGTGTTAGGGTTAGGGTTAGGGTTAGCATCAGCCCTAGGATAGTGTTAGTGTTAGGGTTAGCATCAGCCCTAGGATAGTGTTAGGGTTAGGGTTAGGGTTAGCATCCGCCCTAGGATAGTGTTAGGGGTAGGGTTAGGGTTAGCATCAGCCCTAGGATAGTGTTAGGGTAAGGGTTAGGGTTAGCATCAAGCCTAGGATAATGTTAGGGTTACGGTTAGAATCAGCCCTAGGATAGTGTTAGGGTTAGGGTTAGGGTTAGCATTAGCCCTAGGATAGTGTTAGGTTTAGGGTTATGGATATCATCAGGCCTAGGATATTGTTAGGGTTAGGGTTAGCATCAGCCCTAGGATAGTGTTAGGGTTAGGGTTAGGGTTAGCATCAGCCCTAGGATAGTGTTAGGGTTAGGGTTAGGGTTAGCATCAGCCCTAGGATAGTGTTAGGGTTAGGGTTAGGGTTAGCACCAGGCCTAGGATAGTGTTAGTGTTAGGGTTAGCATCAGCCTTAGGATAGTGTTAGGGTTAGGGTTAGGGTTAGCATCAGCCGTAGGATAGTGTTAGGGTTAGGGTTAGCCTCAGCCCTAGGAAAGTTTTAGAGTTAGGGTTAGGTTTAGCATGAGCCCTAGGATAGTGTTAGGGTTAGGGTTTGGGTTAGCATCAGCCCTAGGATAGTGTTAGTGTTAGGGTTAGCATCAGCCCTAGGATAGTGTTAGGGTTAGGGTTAGGGTTAGCATCAGCAATAGGATAGTATTAGGATTAGGGTTAGGGTTACGGTTAGTTTTAGCATCAGCTCTAGGATTGTGTTAGGGTTAGGGTTAAGGTTAGCATCAGCCCTAGGATAGTGTTAGGTTAGGGTTAGGATTAGCATCAGGCCTAGGACAGTGTTAGGGTTAGGGTTAGCATCAGCCCTAGGATAGTGTTAGGGTTAGGGTTAGGGTTAGCATCAGCCCTAGGATAGTGTTAGGGTTAGGGTTAGCATCAACCCTAGGATAGTGCTTGGGTTAGGGTTAGCATCAGGCCTAGGATAGTGTTATGGTTAGGGTTAGCATCAGCCCTAGGATAGTGTTAGTGTTAGGGTTAGGGTTAGCATCAGCCCTAGGATAGTGTTAGGGTTATGGTTAGGTTTAGCATCAGCCCTAGGATAGTGTAAGGGTAAGAGTTAGGGTTAGCATCAGGCCTAGGATATTGTTAGGGTTAGGGTTAGCATCAGCCCTAGGATAGTGTTTGAGTTAGGGTTAGGGTTAGCATCAGCCCTAGGATAGTGTTAGGGTTAGGGATAGGGTTAGCATCAGCCCTAGGATAGTGTTAAGGTTAGGGTTATGGTTAGCTTCAGCCCTAGGATAGTGTTAGGTTTAGGGTTAGGGTTAGCATCAGCCCTAGGATATTATTAGGGTTATGGTTAGCATCAGCCCTAGGATAGTGTTAGGGTTAAGGTTAGGGTTAACACCAGGCCTAGGATAGTGTTAGTGTTAGGGTTAGCATCAGCCTTAGGATAGCGTTAGGGTTAGGGTTAGCATCAGCCGTAGGATAGTGTTAGGGTTAGGGTTAGCCTCAACCCTAGGATAGTGTTAGAGTTAGGGTTAGGGTTAGCATCAGCCGTAGGATAGTGTTAGGGTTAGGGTTAGGGTTAGCATCAGCCCTAGGATAGTGTTAGTGTTAGGGTTAGCATCAGCCCTAGGATAGTGTTAGGGTTAGGGTTAGGGTTAGCATCAGCCATAGGATAGTATTAGGGTTAGGGTTAGGGTTAGGGTTAGCGTTAGCATCAGCTCTAGGATAGTGTTAGGGTTAGGGTTAGGGTTAGAATCAACCATAGGATAGTGTTAGGATTAGGGTTAGGGTTAGCATCAGCCCTAGGATAGTGTTAGGGTTAGGGTTAGCATCAGCCCTAGGATAGTGTTAGGGTTAGGGTTAGGGTTAGCATCAGCCCTAGGATAGTGTTAGGGTTAGGGTTAGCATCAGCCCTAGGATAGTGTTAGGGTTAGGGTTAGGGTTAGCATCAGCCCTAGGATAGTGTTAGGGTTAGGGTTAGCATCAGCCCTAGGATAGTGTTAGGGTTAGGGTTAGGGTTAGCATCAGCCCTAGGATAGTGTTAGGGTTAGGGTTAGGGTTAGCATCAGCCCTAGGATAGTGTTAGGGTTAGGGTTAGCATCAGCCCTAGGATAGTGTTAGGGTTAGGGTTAGGGTAAGCATCAGCCCTGGGATAGTGTTAGGGTTAGGGTTAGCATCAACACTAGGATAGTGTTAGCGTTAGCGTTAGGGTTAGCATCAGCCCAAGGATAGTGTTAGGGTTAGTATTAGCCTCAGACCTAGGAGAGTGTTAGGGTTAGGGATAGGGTTAGCATCAGGCCTAGGATGGTGTTAGGGTTAGGGTTAGGGTTAGCATCAGCCCTAGGATACTGTTAGGGTTAGGGTTAGCATCAGCCCTAGGATAGTGTTAGTGTTAGGGATAGGGTTAGCATGAGCCCTAGGATAGTGTTAGTGTTAGGGTTAGCATCAGCCCTAGGATAGTGTTAGGGTTAGGGTTAGGGTTAGCATCAGCCCTAGGATAGTGATAGGGTTAGGGTTAGGGTTAGCATCAGGATTAGGATAGTGTTAGGGTTAGGGTTAGCCTCAGCCCTAGGAGAGTGTTAGAGTTAGGGTTAGGGTTAGCATCAGCCCTAGGATAGTGTTAGGGTTAGGGTTAGGGTTAGCATCAGCCCTAGGATAGTGATAGGGTTAGGGTTAGGGTTAGCATCAGTCCTAGGATAGTGTTAGGGTTAGGGTTAACATAAACCGTAGGATAGTGTTAGGGTTAGGGTTAGGGTTATCATCAGGCCTAGGATAGTGTTAGGGTTAGCGTTAGGGTTAGCATCAGCCCTAGGATAGTGTTAGGGTTAGGGTTAGCATCAGCCCTAGGATAGTGTTAGGATTAGGGTTAGGGTTAGCATCAGCCCTAGGATAGTGTTAGGATTAGGGTTAGCATCAACCCTAGGATAGTGTTAGGGTTAGGGTTAGCCTCAGAGCTAGGAGAGTGTTAGGGTTAGGGATAGGGTTAGCATCAGGCCTAGGATAGTGTTAGGGTTAGGGTTAGGGTTTACATCAGCCCTAGGATAGTGTTAGGGTTATGGTTAGGTTTAGCATCAACCCTAAGATAGTGTTAGGGTAAGGGTTAGGGTTAGAATCAGCCCTAGGATAGTGTTAGGGTTAGGGTTAGCATCAGCCCTAGGATAGTGTTAGGGTTAGGGTTAGGGTTATCATCAAGCCTAGGATAGTGTTAGGGTTAGGGTTAGCATCAGCCCTAGGATAGTGTTAGGGTTAGGGTTAGGGTTATCATCAAGCCTAGGATAGTGTTAGGGTTAGGGTTAGCATCAGCTCTAGGATAGTGTTAGGGTTAGGGTTAGGGTTATCATCAGGCCTAGGATAGTGTGAGGGCTAGGGTTAGCATCAGATTTAGGATAGTGTTAGGGTTAGGGTTAGGGTTAGCATCAGCCCTAGGATAGTGTTAGGGTTAGGGTTAGCATCAGCCCTAGGATAGTGTTAGGGTTAGGGTTAACATAAACCCTAGGATAGTGTTAGCGTTAGGGTTAGGGTTATCATCAGGCCTAGAATAGTGTTAGGGTTAGGGTTAGGGTTAGCATCAGTTCAAGGATAGTGTTAGGGTTAGCGTTAGGGTTAGCATCAGCCCTATGATAGTGTTTTGGTTAGGGTTAGGGTTAGCACCAGGCCCAGGATAGTGTTAGCGTTAGGGTTAGATTCAGCCTTAGGATAGTGTTAGGGTTAGGCTTAGGGTTAGCGTCAGGCCTAGGATAGTGTTAGGGTTAGGGTTAGCATCAGCCCTATGATGGTGTTAGGGTTAGGGTTAGGGTTATCATCAGGCCTAGGATAGTGTTAGATTTAGGGTTAGCATCAGCCCTAGGATAGTGTTAGGGTTAGGGTTAGGGTTAGCATCAGCCCTAGGATAGTGTTAGGGTTAGGGTTAGCATCAGCCGTAGGATAGTGTTAGGGTTAGGGTTAGCATCAGCCCTAGGATAGTGTTAGGATTAGGGTTAGGGTTAGCATCAGCCCTAGAATAGTGTTAGGGTTAGGGTTAACATAAACCCTAGGATAGTGTTAGGGTTAGGGTTAGGGTTATCATCAGGCCTAGAATAGTGTTAGGGTTAGGGTTAGGGTTAGCATCAGTTCAAGGATAGTGTTAGGTTTAGCGTTAGGGTTAGCATCAGCCCTAGGATAGTGTTAGGGTTAGGGTAAGGGTTAGCACCAGGCCCAGGATAGTGTTAGCGTTAGGGTTAGCATCAGCCTTAGGATAGTGTTAGGGTTAGGCTTAGGGTTAGCGTCAGGCTTAGGATAGTGTTAGGGTTAGGGTTAGCATCAGCCCTAGGATGGTGTTAGGGTTAGGGTTAGGGTTATCATCAGGCCTAGGATAGTCTTAGGGTTACGGTTAGAATCAGCCCTAGGATAGTGTTAGGGTTAGGGTTAGGGTTAGCATTAGCCCTAGGTTAGTGTTAGGTTTAGGGTTATGGATATCATCAGGCCTAGGATATTGTTAGGGTTAGGGTTAGCATCAGCCCTAGGATAGTGTTAGGGTTAGGGTTAGGTTTAGCATCAGCCCTAGGACAGTGTTAGGGTTAGGGTTAGAGTTAGCATCAGGCTAGGATAGTGTTAGGGTTAGGGTTAGGGTTAGCATCAGCCCTAGGATAGTGTTAGGGTTAGGGTTAGCATCAGCCCTAGGATAGTGTTAGGGTTAGGGTTAGGGTTAGCATCAGCCCTGGGATAGTGTTAGGGTTAGGGTTAGCATCAACCCTAGGATAGTGTTAGCGTTAGGGTTAGGGTTAGCATCAGCCCAAGGATAGTGTTAGGGTTAGTATTAGCCTCAGACCTAGGAGAGTGTTAGGGTTAGGGATAGGGTTAGCATCAGGCCTAGGATAGTGTTAGGGTTAGGGTTAGGGTTAGCATCAGCCCTAGGATAGTGTTAGGGTTAGGGTTAGCATCAGCCCTAAGATAGTGTTAGTGTTAGGGATAGGGTTAGCATCAGGCCTAGGATAGTGTTAGGGTAAGGGTTAGCCTCAGCCCTAGGAGAGTGTTAGGGTTAGGGATAGGGTTAGCATCAGGCCTAGGATAGTGTTAGGGTTAGGGTTAGGGTTAGCATCAGCCCTAGGATAGTGTTAGGGTTACGGTTAGCATCAGGCCTAGGATAGTGTTAGGGTTAGGGTTAGCCTCAGCCCTAGGAGAGTGTTAGAGTTAGGGTTAGGGTTAGCATCAGCCCTAGGATAGTGTTTGGGTTAGGGTTAGGGTTAGCATCAGCCCTAGGATAGTGTTAGTGTTAGGGTTAGCATCAGCCCTAGGATAGTGTTAGGGTTAGGGTTAGGGTTAGCATCAGCCCTAGGATAGTGATAGGGTTAGGGTTAGGGTTAGCATCAGTCCTAGGATAGTGTTAGGGTTAGGGTTAACATAAACCGTAGGATAGTGTTAGGGTTAGGGTTAGGGTTATCATCAGGCCTAGGATAGTGTTAGGGTTAGCGTTAGGGTTAGCATCAGCCCTAGGATAGTGTTAGGGTTAGGGTTAGCATCAGCCCTAGGATAGTGTTAGGATTAGGGTTAGGGTTAGCATCAGCCCTAGGATAGTGTTAGGATTAGGGTTAGCATCAACCCTAGGATAGTGTTAGGGTTAGGGTTAGCCTCAGAGCTAGGAGAGTGTTAGGGTTAGGGATAGGGTTAGCATCAGGCCTAGGATAGTGTTAGGGTTAGGGTTAGGGTTTGCATCAGCCCTAGGATAGTGTTAGGGTTATGGTTAGGTTTAGCATCAACCCTAAGATAGTGTTAGGGTAAGGGTTAGGGTTAGCATCAGCCCTAGGATAGTGTTAGGGTTAGGGTTAGCATCAGCCCTAGGATAGTGTTAGGGTTAGGGTTAGGGTTATCATCAAGCCTAGGATAGTGTCAGGGTTAGGGTTAGCATCAGCCCTAGGATACTGTTAGGGTTAGGGTTAGGGTTATCATCAAGCCTAGGATAGTGTTAGGGTTAGGGTTAGCATCAGCTCTAGGATAGTGTTAGGGTTAGGGTTAGGGTTATCATCAGGCCTAGGATAGTGTGAGGGCTAGGGTTAGCATCAGATTTAGGATAGTGTTAGGGTTAGGGTTAGGGTTAGCATCAGCCCTAGGATAGTGTTAGGGTTAGGGTTAGCATCAGCCCTAGGATAGTGTTAGGGTTAGGGTTAACATAGACCCTAGGATAGTGTTAGCGTTAGGGTTAGGGTTATCATCAGGCCTAGAATCGTGTTAGGGTTAGGGTTAGGGTTAGCATCAGTTCAAGGATTGTGTTAGGGTTAGCGTTAGGGTTAGCATCAGCCCTATGATAGTGTTTTGGTTAGGGTTAGGGTTAGCACCAGGCCCAGGATAGTGTTAGCGTTAGGGTTAGATTCAGCCTTAGGATAGTGTTAGGGTTAGGCTTAGGGTTAGCGTCAGGCCTAGGATAGTGTTAGGGTTAGGGTTAGCATCAGCCCTATGATGGTGTTAGGGTTATGGTTAGGGTTATCATCAGGCCTAGGATAGTGTTAGATTTAGGGTTAGCATCAGCCCTAGGATAGTGTTAGGGTTAGGGTTAGGGTTAGCATCAGCCCTAGGATAGTGTTAGGGTTAGGGTTAGCATCAGCCGTAGGATAGTGTTAGGGTTAGGGTTAGCATCAGCCCTAGGATAGTGTTAGGATTAGGGTTAGGGTTAGCATCAGCCCTAGAATAGTGTTAGGGTTAGGGTTAACATAAACCCTAGGATAGTGTTAGGGTTAGGGTTAGGGTTATCATCAGGCCTAGAATAGTGTTAGGGTTAGGGTTAGGGTTAGCATCAGTTCAAGGATAGTGTTAGGTTTAGCGTTAGGGTTAGCATCAGCCCTAGGATAGTGTTAGGGTTAGGGTAAGGGTTAGCACCAGGCCCAGGATAGTGTTAGCGTTAGGGTTAGCATCAGCCTTAGGATAGTGTTAGGGTTAGGCTTAGGGTTAGCGTCAGGCTTAGGATAGTGTTAGGGTTAGGGTTAGCATCAGCCCTAGGATGGTGTTAGGGTTAGGGTTAGGGTTATCATCAGGCCTAGGATAGTGTTAGGGTTACGGTTAGAATCAGCCCTAGGATAGTGTTAGGGTTAGGGTTAGGGTTAGCATTAGCCCTAGGTTAGTGTTAGGTTTAGGGTTATGGATATCATCAGGCCTAGGATATTGTTAGGGTTAGGGTTAGCATCAGCCCTAGGATAGTGTTAGGGTTAGGGTTAGGTTTAGCATCAGCCCTAGGACAGTGTTAGTGTTAGGGTTAGAGTTAGCATCAGGCTAGGATAGTGTTAGGGTTAGGGTTAGGGTTAGCATCAGCCCTAGGATAGTGTTAGGGTTAGGGTTAGCATCAGCCCTAGGATAGTGTTAGGGTTAGGGTTAGGGTTAGCATCAGCCCTGGGATAGTGTTAGGGTTAGGGTTAGCATCAACCCTAGGATAGTGTTAGCGTTAGGGTTAGGGTTAGCATCAGCCCAAGGATAGTGTTAGGGTTAGTATTAGCCTCAGACCTAGGAGAGTGTTAGGGTTAGGGATAGGGTTAGCATCAGGCCTAGGATAGTGTTAGGGTTAGGGTTAGGGTTAGCATCAGCCCTAGGATAGTGTTAGGGTTAGGGTTAGCATCAGCCCTAAGATAGTGTTAGTGTTAGGGATAGGGTTAGCATCAGGCCTAGGATAGTGTTAGGGTAAGGGTTAGCCTCAGCCCTAGGAGAGTGTTAGGGTTAGGGATAGGGTTAGCATCAGGCCTAGGATAGTGTTAGGGTTAGGGTTAGGGTTAGCATCAGCCCTAGGATAGTGTTAGGGTTAGGGTTAGCATCAGGATTAGGATAGTGTTAGCGTTAGGGTTAGCCTCAGCCCTAGGAGAGTGTTAGAGTTAGGGTTAGGGTTAGCATCAGCCCTAGGATAGTGTTTGGGTTAGGGTTAGGGTTAGCATCAGCCCTAGGATAGTGTTAGTGTTAGGGTTAGCATCAGCCCTAGGATAGTGTTAGGGTTAGGGTTAGGGTTAGCATCAGCCCTAGGATAGTGATAGGGTTAGGGTTAGGGTTAGCATCAGTCCTAGGATAGTGTTAGGGTTAGGGTTAACATAAACCGTAGGATAGTGTTAGGGTTAGGGTTAGGGTTATCATCAGGCCTAGGATAGTGTTAGGGTTAGCGTTAGGGTTAGCATCAGCCCTAGGATAGTGTTAGGGTTAGGGTTAGCATCAGCCCTAGGATAGTGTTAGGATTAGTGTTAGGGTTAGCATCAGCCCTAGGATAGTGTTAGGATTAGGGTTAGCATCAACCCTAGGATAGTGTTAGGGTTAGGGTTAGCCTCAGAGCTAGGAGAGTGTTAGGGTTAGGGATAGGGTTAACATCAGGCCTAGGATAGTGTTAGGGTTAGGGTTAGGGTTTGCATCAGCCCTAGGATAGTGTTAGGGTTATGGTTAGGTTTAGCATCAACCCTAAGATAGTGTTAGGGTAAGGGTTAGGGTTAGCATCAGCCCTAGGATAGTGTTAGGGTTAGGGTTAGCATCAGCCCTAGGATAGTGTTAGGGTTAGGGTTAGGGTTATCATCAAGCCTAGGATAGTGTTAGGGTTAGGGTTAGCATCAGCCCTAGGATAGTGTTAGGGTTAGGGTTAGGGTTATCATCAAGCCTAGGATAGTGTTAGGGTTAGGGTTAGCATCAGCTCTAGGATAGTGTTAGGGTTAGGGTTAGGGTTATCATCAGGCCTAGGATAGTGTGAGGGCTAGGGTTAGCATCAGATTTAGGATAGTGTTAGGGTTAGGGTTAGGGTTAGCATCAGCCCTAGGATAGTGTTAGGGTTAGGGTTAGCATCAGCCCTAGGATAGTGTTAGGGTTAGGGTTAACATAAACCCTAGGATAGTGTTAGCGTTAGGGTTAGGGTTATCATCAGGCCTAGAATAGTGTTAGGGTTAGGGTTAGGGTTAGCATCAGTTCAAGGATAGTGTTAGGGTTAGCGTTAGGGTTAGCATCAGCCCTATGATAGTGTTTTGGTTAGGGTTAGGGTTAGCACCAGGCCCAGGATAGTGTTAGCGTTAGGGTTAGATTCAGCCTTAGGATAGTGTTAGGGTTAGGCTTAGGGTTAGCGTCAGGCCTAGGATAGTGTTAGGGTTAGGGTTAGCATCAGCCCTATGATGGTGTTAGGGTTAGGGTTAGGGTTATCATCAGGCCTAGGATAGTGTTAGATTTAGGGTTAGCATCAGCCCTAGGATAGTGTTAGGGTTAGGGTTAGGGTTAGCATCAGCCCTAGGATAGTGTTAGGGTTAGGGTTAGCATCAGCCGTAGGATAGTGTTAGGGTTAGGGTTAGCATCAGCCCTAGGATAGTGTTATGATTAGGGTTAGGGTTAGCATCAGCCCTAGAATAGTGTTAGGGTTAGGGTTAACATAAACCCTAGGATAGTGTTAGGGTTAGGGTTAGGGTTATCATCAGGCCTAGAATAGTGTTAGGGTTAGGGTTAGGGTTAGCATCAGTTCAAGGATAGTGTTAGGTTTAGCGTTAGGGTTAGCATCAGCCCTAGGATAGTGTTAGGGTTAGGGTAAGGGTTAGCACCAGGCCCAGGATAGTGTTAGCGTTAGGGTTAGCATCAGCCTTAGGATAGTGTTAGGGTTAGGCTTAGGGTTAGCGTCAGGCTTAGGATAGTGTTAGGGTTAGGGTTAGCATCAGCCCTAGGATGGTGTTAGGGTTAGGGTTAGGGTTATCATCAGGCCTAGGATAGTGTTAGGGTTACGGTTAGAATCAGCCCTAGGATAGTGTTAGGGTTAGGGTTAGGGTTAGCATTAGCCCTAGGTTAGTGTTAGGTTTAGGGTTATGGATATCATCAGGCCTAGGATATTGTTAGGGTTAGGGTTAGCATCAGCCCTAGGATAGTGTTAGGGTTAGGGTTAGGTTTAGCATCAGCCCTAGGACAGTGTTAGGGTTAGGGTTAGAGTTAGCATCAGGCTAGGATAGTGTTAGGGTTAGGGTTAGGGTTAGCATCAGCCCTAGGATATTATTAGGGTTAGGGTTAGCATCAGCCCTAGAATAGTGTTAGGGTTAGGGTTAGGGTTAGCACCAGGCCTAGGATAGTGTTAGGGTTAGGGTTTGGGTTAGCATCAGCCCTAGGAGAGTGTTAGGGTTAGGGTTAGGGTTAGCATCAGCCCTAGGATAGTGTTAGGGTTAGGGTTAGCATCAGCCCTAGGAGAGTGTTAGGGTAAGGGTTAGGGTTAGCATCAGCCCTAGGATAGTGTTAGGGTTAGGGTTAGCATCAGCCCTAGGATAGTGTTAAGGTTAGGGTTAGGGTTAGGATCAGCCCTAGGATAGTGTTAGGGTTAGCGTTAGGGTTAGCATCCGCCCTAGGATAGTGTTAGAGTTAGGGTCAGGGTTAGCATCAGCCCTAGGATAGTGTTAGGGTTAGGGTTAGGGTTAGCATCAGCCCTAGGATAGTGTTAGGGTTAGCGTTAGGGTTAGCATCCGCCCTAGGATAGTGTTAGGGTTAGGGTTAGGGTTAGCATCAGCCCTAGGATAGTGTTAGTGTTATGGTTAGGTTTAGCATCAGCCCTAGGATAGTGTTAGGGTAAGGGTTAGGGTTAGCATCAGGCCTAGGATAGTGTTAGGGATACGGTTAGAATCAGCCCTAGGATAGTGTTAGGGTTAGGGTTAGCCTCAGCCCTAGGAGAGTGTTAGGGTTAGGGATAGGGTTAGCATCAGGCCTAGGATAGTGTTAGGTTTAGGGTTAGGGTTAGCATCAGCCCTAGGAAAGTGTTAGGGTTAGGGTTAGCATCAGGCCTAGGATAGTGTTAGGGTTAGGGTTAGCATCAGCCCTAGGAGAGTGTTAGGGTTAGGGTTAGGGTTAGCATCACCCCTAGGATAGTGTTAGGGTTAGGGTTAACATCAGCCCTAGGATAGTGTTAGGGTTAGGGTTCGAGTTAGCATCAGCCCTAGGATAGTGTTAGGTTTAGGGTTAGCATCAGACCTAGGATAGTGTTAGGGTTAGGGTTAAGGTTAGCATCAGCCCTAGGATAGTGTAAGTGTTAGGGTTAGGGTTAGCATCAGGCCTAGGATAGTGTTAGTGTTAGGGTTAGCATCAGCCCTAGGATAGTGTTAGGGTTAGGGTTAGGGTTAGCATCAGCCCTAGGATAGTATTAGGGTTAGGGTTAGCATCAGCCCTAGGATAGTGTTAGGGTTAGGGTTAGGGTTAGCACCAGGCCTAGGATAGTGTTAGTGTTAGGGTTAGCAACAGCCTTAGGATAGTGTTAGGGTTAGGGTTAGGGTTAGCATCAGCCGTAGGATAGTGTTAGGGTTAGGGTTAGCCTCAGCCCTAAGATAGTGTTAGAGTTAGGGTCATGGTTAGCATCAGCCCTAGAATAGTGTTAGGGTTAGGGTTAGGGTTAGCATCAGCCCTAGGATAGTGTTAGTGTTAGGGTTAGCATCAGCCCTCGGATAGTGTTAGGGTTAGGGTTAGGGTTAGCATCCGCCCTAGGATAGTGTTAGGGGTAGGGTTAGGGTTAGCATCAGCCCTAGGATAGTGTTAGGGTAAGGGTTAGGGTTAGCATCAAGCCTAGGATAGTGTTAGGGTTACGGTTAGAATCAGCCCTAGGATAGTGTTAGGGTTAGGGTTAGGGTTAGCATTAGCCCTAGGGTAGTGTTAGGTTTAGGGTTATGGATATCATCAGGCCTAGGATATTGTTAGGGTTAGGGTTAGCATCAGACCTAGGATAGTGTTAGGGTTAGGGTTAGGGTTAGCATCAGCCCTAGGATAGTGTTAGGGTTAGGGTTAGGGTTAGCATCAGCCCTAGGATAGTGTTAGGGTTAGGGTTAGGGTTAGCACCAGGCCTAGGATAGTGTTAGTGTTAGGGTTAGCATCAGCCTTAGGATAGTGTTAGGGTTAGGGTTAGGGTTAGCATCAGCCGTAGGATAGTGTTAGGGTTAGGGTTAGCCTCAGCCCTAGGAAAGTTTTAGAGTTAGGGTTAGGTTTAGCATGAGCCCTAGGATAGTGTTAGGGTTAGGGTTTGGGTTAGCATCAGCCCTAGGATAGTGTTAGTGTTAGGGTTAGCATCAGCCCTAGGATAGTGTTAGGGTTAGGGTTAGGGTTAGCATAAGCCCTAGGATAGTATTAGGATTAGGGTTAGGGTTACGGTTAGTTTTAGCATCAGCTCTAGGATTGTGTTAGGGTTAGGGTTAAGGTTAGCATCAGCCCTAGGATAGTGTTAGGTTAGGGTTAGGATTAGCATCAGGCCTAGGACAGTCTTAGGATTAGGGTTAGCATCAGCCCTAGGATAGTGTTAGGGTTAGGGTTAGTGTTAGCATCAGCCCTAGGATAGTGTTAGGGTTAGGGTTAGCATCAACCCTAGGATAGTGTTTGGGTTAGGGTTAGCATCAGGCCTAGGATAGTGTTATGGTTAGGGTTAGCATCAGCCCTAGGATAGTGTTAGTGTTAGGGTTAGGGTTAGCATCAGCCCTAGGATAGTGTTAGGGTTATGGTTAGGTTTAGCATCAGCCCTAGGATAGTGTAAGGGTAAGAGTTAGGGTTAGCATCAGGCCTAGGATATTGTTAGGGTTAGGGTTAGCATCAGCCCTAGGATAGTGATTGAGTTAGGGTTAGGGTTAGCATCAGCCCTAGGATAGTGTTAGGGTTAGGGATAGGGTTAGCATCAGCCCTAGGATAGTGTTAAGGTTAGGGTTATGGTTAGCTTCAGCCCTAGGATAGTGTTAGGTTTAGGGTTAGGGTTAGCATCAGCCCTAGGATATTATTAGGGTTAGGGTTAGCATCAGCCCTAGGATAGTGTTAGGGTTAAGGTTAGGGTTAACACCAGGCCTAGGATAGTGTTAGTGTTAGGGTTAGCATCAGCCTTAGGATAGCGTTAGGGTTAGGGTTAGCATCAGCCGTAGGATAGTGTTAGGGTTAGGGTTAGCCTCAACCCTAGGATAGTGTTAGAGTTAGGGTTAGGGTTAGCATCAGCCGTAGGATAGTGTTAGGGTTAGGGTTAGGGTTAGCATCAGCCCTAGGATAGTGTTAGTGTTAGGGTTAGCATCAGCCCTAGGATAGTGTTAGGGTTAGGGTTAGGGTTAGCATCAGCCATAGGATAGTATTAGGGTTAGGGTTAGGGTTAGGGTTAGCGTTAGCATCAGCTCTAGGATAGTGTTAGGGTTAGGGTTAGGGTTAGAATCAACCATAGGATAGTGTTAGGGTTAGGGTTAGGGTTAGCATCAGCCCTAGGATAGTGTTAGGGTTAGGGTTAGCATCAGCCCTAGGATAGTGTTAGGGTTAGGGTTAGGGTTAGCATCAGCCCTAGGATAGTGTTAGGGTTAGGGTTAGCATCAGCCCTAGGATAGTGTTAGGGTTAGGGTTAGGGTTAGCATCAGCCCTAGGATAGTGTTAGGGTTAGGGTTAGCATCAACCCTAGGATAGTGTTAGCGTTAGGGTTAGGGTTAGCATCAGCCCAAGGATAGTGTTAGGGTTAGTATTAGCCTCAGACCTAGGAGAGTGTTAGGGTTAGGGATAGGGTTAGCATCAGGCCTAGGATAGTGTTAGGGTTAGGGTTAGGGTTAGCATCAGCCCTAGGATAGTGTTAGGGTTAGGGTTAGCATCAGCCCTAAGATAGTGTTAGTGTTAGGGATAGGGTTAGCATCAGGCCTAGGATAGTGTTAGGGTAAGGGTTAGCCTCAGCCCTAGGAGAGTGTTAGGGTTAGGGATAGGGTTAGCATCAGGCCTAGGATAGTGTTAGGGTTAGGGTTAGGGTTAGCATCACCCTAGGATAGTGTTAGGGTTAGGGTTAGCATCAGGCCTAGGATAGTGTTAGGGTTAGGGTTAGCCTCAGCCCTAGGAGAGTGTTAGAGTTAGGGTTAGGGTTAGCATCAGCCCTAGGATAGTGTTTGGGTTAGGGTTAGGGTTAGCATCAGCCCTAGGATAGTGTTAGTGTTAGGGTTAGCATCAGCCCTAGGATAGTGTTAGGGTTAGGGTTAGGGTTAGCATCAGCCCTAGGATAGTGATAGGGTTAGGGTTAGGGTTAGCATCAGTCCTAGGATAGTGTTAGGGTTAGGGTTAACATAAACCGTAGGATAGTGTTAGGGTTAGGGTTAGGGTTATCATCAGGCCTAGGATAGTGTTAGGGTTAGCGTTAGGGTTAGCATCAGCCCTAGGATAGTGTTAGGGTTAGGGTTAGCATCAGCCCTAGGATAGTGTTAGGATT
This sequence comes from Lemur catta, assembly GCF_020740605.2. Classification (NCBI taxonomy): domain Eukaryota; kingdom Metazoa; phylum Chordata; class Mammalia; order Primates; family Lemuridae; genus Lemur; species Lemur catta. The sequence goes on along the minus strand of NW_025423876.1, from coordinate 641,641 downwards.
AGGGTTAGGGTTAGCATCAGCCCTAGGATAGTGTTAGGTTTAGGGTTAGCATCAACCCTAGGATAGTGTTAGGGTTAGGGTTAGCCTCAGAGCTAGGAGAGTGTTAGGGTTAGGGATAGGGTTAGCATCAGGCCTAGGATAGTGTTAGGGTTAGGGTTAGGGTTTGCATCAGCCCTAGGATAGTGTTAGGGTTATGGTTAGGTTTAGCATCAACCCTAAGATAGTGTTAGGGTAAGGGTTAGGGTTAGCATCAGCCCTAGGATAGTGTTAGGGTTAGGGTTAGCATCAGCCCTAGGATAGTGTTAGGGTTAGGGTTAGGGTTATCATCAAGCCTAGGATAGTGTTATGGTTAGGGTTAGCATCAGCCCTAGGATAGTGTTAGGGTTAGGGTTAGGGTTATCATCAAGCCTAGGATAGTGTTAGGGTTAGGGTTAGGATCAGCTCTAGGATAGTGTTAGGGTTAGGGTTAGGGTTATCATCAGGCCTAGGATAGTGTGAGGGCTAGGGTTAGCATCAGATTTAGGATAGTGTTAGGGTTAGGGTTAGGGTTAGCATCAGCCCTAGGATAGTGTTAGGGTTAGGGTTAGCATCAGCCCTAGGATAGTGTTAGGGTTAGGGTTAACATAAACCCTAGGATAGTGTTAGGGTTAGGGTTAGGGTTATCATCAGGCCTAGAATAGTGTTAGGGTTAGGGTTAGGGTTAGCATCAGTTCAAGGATAGTGTTAGGGTTAGCGTTAGGGTTAGCATCAGCCCTAGGATAGTGTTTTGGTTAGGGTTAGGGTTAGCACCAGGCCCAGGATGGTGTTAGCGTTAGGGTTAGCATCAGCCTTAGGATAGTGTTAGGGTTAGGCTTAGGGTTAGCGTCAGGCCTAGGATAGTGTTAGGGTTAGGGTTAGCATCAGCCCTATGATGGTGTTAGGGTTAGGGTTAGGGTTATCATCAGGCCTAGGATAGTGTTAGATTTAGGGTTAGCATCAGCCCTAGGATAGTGTTAGGGTTAGGGTTAGGGTTAGCATCAGCCCTAGGATAGTGTTAGGGTTAGGGTTAGCATCAGCCGTAGGATAGTATTAGGGTTAGGGTTAGCATCAGCCCTAGGATAGTGTTAGGATTAGGGTTAGGGTTAGCATCAGCCCTAGGATAGTGTTAGGGTTAGGGTTAACATAAACCCTAGGATAGTGTTAGGGTTAGGGTTAGGGTTATCATCAGGCCTAGAATAGTGTTAGGGTTAGGGTTAGGGTTAGCATCAGTTCAAGGATAGTGTTAGGTTTAGCGTTAGGGTTAGCATCAGCCCTAGGATAGTGTTAGGGTTAGGGTTAGGGTTAGCACCAGGCCCAGGATAGTGTTAGCGTTAGGGTTAGCATCAGCCTTAGGATAGTGTTAGGGTTAGGCTTAGGGTTAGCGTCAGGCTTAGGATAGTGTTAGGGTTAGGGTTAGCATCAGCCCTAGGATGGTGTTAGGGTTAGGGTTAGGGTTATCATCAGGCCTATGATAGTGTTAGGGTTACGGTTAGAATCAGCCCTAGGATAGTGTTAGGGTTAGGGTTAGGTTTAGCATCAGCCCTAGGATAGTGTTAGGGTTAGGGTTAGAGTTAGCATCAGCCCTAGGATAGTGTTAGGGTTAGGGTTAGGGTTAGCATCAACCCTAGGATATTATTAGGGTTAGGGTTAGCATCAGCCCTAGAATATTGTTAGGGGTAGGGTTAGGGTTAGCACCAGGCCTAGGATAGTGTTAGGGTTAGGGTTTGGGTTAGCATCAGCCCTAGGAGAGTGTTAGGTTTAGGGTTAGGGTTAGCATCAGCCCTAGGATAGTGTTAGGGTTAGGGTTAGCATCAGCCCTAGGAGAGTGTTAGGGTAAGGGTTAGGGTTAGTATCAGCCCTAGGATAGTGTTAGGGTTAGGGTTAGCATCAGCCCTAGGATAGTGTTAGGGTTAGGGTTAGGGTTAGGATCAGCCCTAGGATAGTGTTAGGGTTAGGGTTAGCCTCAGCCCTAGGAGAGTGTTAGGGTTAGGGATAGGGTTAGCATCAGGCCTAGGATAGTGTTAGGTTTAGGGTTAGGGTTAGCATCAGCCCTAGGATAGTGTTAGGGTTAGGGTTAGCATCAGGCCTAGGATAGTGTTAGGGTTAGGGTTAGCATCAGCCCTAGGAGAGTGTTAGGGTTAGGGTTAGGGTTAGCATCAGCCCTAGGATAGTGTTAGGGTTAGGGTTAACATCAGCCCTAGGATAGTGTTAGGGTTAGGGTTAGGGTTAGCATCAGCCCTAGGATAGTGTTAGGTTTGGGGTTAGCATCAGACCTAGGATAGTGTTAGGGTTAGGGTTAAGGTTAGCATCAGCCCTAGGATAGTGTAAGTGTTAGGTTTAGGGTGAGCATCCGTCCTAGGATAGTGTTAGGGTTAGGGTTAGCATCAGCCCTAGGATAGTGTTAGGGTTAGGGTTAGGGTTCGCATCAGCCCTAGGATAGTATTAGGGTTAGGGTTAGCATCAGCCCTAGGATAGTGTTAGGGTTAGGGTTAGGGTTAGCACCAGGCCTAGGATAGTGTTAGTGTTAGGGTTAGCATCAGCCTTAGGATAGTGTTAGTGTTAGGGTTAGGGTTAGCATCAGCCGTAGGTTAGTGTTAGGGTTAGGGTTAGCCTCAGCCCTAAGATAGTGTTAGAGTTAGGGTCAGGGTTAGCATCAGCCCTAGGATACTGTTAGGGTTAGGGTTAGGGTTAGCATCAGCACTAGGATAGTGTTAGGGTTATGGTTAGGTTTAGCATCAGCCCTAGGATAGTGTTAGGGTAAGGGTTAGGGTTAGCATCAGCCCTAGGATAGTGTTAGGGTTAGGGTTAGCATCAGCCCTAGGATAGTTTTAGGGTTAGGGTTAGGGTTATCATCAAGCCTAGGATAGTTTTAGGGTTAGGGTTAGCATCAGCCCTAGGATAGTGTTAGGGTTAGGGTTAGGGTTATCATCAAGCCTAGGATAGTGTTACGGTTAGGGTTAGCATCAGTTCAAGGATAGTGTTAGGGTTAGCGTTAGGGTTAGCATCAGCCCTAGGATAGTGTTAGGGTTAGGGTTAGGGTTAGCACCAGGCCCAGGATAGTGTTAGCGTTAGGGTTAGCATCAGCCTTAGGATAGTGTTAGGGTTAGGCTTAGGGTTAGCGTCAGTCCTAGGATAGTGTTAGGGTTAGGGTTAGCATCAGCCCTAGGATGGTGTTAGGGTTAGGGTTAGGGTTATCATCAGGCCTAGGATAGTGTTAGGGTTAGGGTTAGCATCAGCCCTAGGATAGTGTTAGGGTTAGGGTTAGGGTTAGCATCAGCCCTAGGATAGTGTTAGGGTTAGGGTTAGCATCAGCTCTAGGATAGTGTTAGGGTTAGGCTTAGGGTTAGCGTCAGGCCTAGGATAGTGTTAGGGTTTGGGTTAGCATCAGCCCTAAGATAGGGTTAGAGTTAGGGTTAGGGTTAGCATCAGCCCTAGGATAGTGTTAGGGTTAGGGTTAGGGTTAGCATCAGCCCTAGGATAGTGTTAGTGTTAGGGTTAGCATCAGACCTAGGATACTGTTAGGGTTAGGGTTAGGGTTAGCATCCGCCCTAGGATAGTGTTAGGGTTAGGGTTAGGGTTAGCATCAGCCCTACTATAGTGTTAGTGTTATGGTTAGGTTTAGCATCAGCCCTAGGATAGTGTTAGGGTAAGGGTTAGGGTTAGCATCAGGCCTAGGATAGTGTTAGGGTTACGGTTAGAATCAGCCCTAGGATAGTGTTAGGGTTAGGGTTAGGGTTAGCATCAGCCCTAGGATAGTGTTAGGTTTAGGGTTAGCATCAGACCTAGGATAGTGTTAGCGTTAGGGTTAAGGTTAGCGTCAGCCCCAGGATAGTGTAAGTGTTAGGGTTAGGGTTAGCATCAGGCCTAGGATAGTGTTAGGTTTAGGGTTAGCATCAGCCCTAGGATAGTGTTAGGGTTAGGGTTAAGGTTAGCATCAGCCCTAGGATAGTATTAGGGTTAGGGTTAGCATCAGCCCTAGGATAGTGTTAGGGTTAGGGTTAGGGTTAGCACCAGGCCTAGGATAGTGTTAGTGTTAGGGTTAGCATCAGCCTTAGGATAGTGTTAGGGTTAGGGTTAGAGTTAGCATCAGCCGTAGCATAGTGTTAGGGTTAGGGTTAGCCTCAGCCCTAAGATAGTGTTAGAGTTAGGGTCAGGGTTAGCATCAGCCCTAGGATAGTGTTAGGGTTAGGGTTAGGTTTAGCATCAGCCCTAGGATAATGTTAGGGTTAGGGTTAGGGTTAGCATCCGCCCTAGGATAGTGTTAGGGGTAGGGTTAGGGTTAGCATCAGCCCTAGGATAGTGTTAGTGTTATGGTTAGGTTTAGCATCAGCCCTAGGATAGTGTTAGGGTAAGGGTTAGGGTTAGCATCAGGCCTAGGATAGTGTTAGGGTTACGGTTAGAATCAGCCCTAGGATAGTGTTAGGGTTAGGGTTAGCCTCAGCCCTAGGAGAGTGTTAGGGTTAGGGATAGGGTTAGCATCAGGCCTAGGATAGTGTTAGGTTTAGGGTTAGGGTTAGCATCAGCCCTAGGATAGTGTTAGGGTTAGGGTTAGCATCAGGCCTAGGATAGTGTTAGGGTTAGGGTTAGCATCAGCCTTAGGAGAGTGTTAGGGTTAGGGTTAGGGTTAGCATCAGCCCTAGGATAGTGTTAGGGTTAGGGTTAACATCAGCCCAAGGATAGTGTTAGGGTTAGGGTTCGAGTTAGCATCAGCCCTAGGATAGTGTTAGGTTTAGGGTTAGCATCAGACCTAGGATAGTGTTAGGGTTAGGGTTAAGGTTAGCATCAGCCCTAGGATAGTGTAAGTGTTAGGGTTAGGGTTAGCATCAGGCCTAGGATAGTGTTAGTGTTAGGGTTAGCATCAGCCCTAGGATAGTGTTAGGGTTAGGGTTAGGGTTAGCATCAGCCCTAGGATAGTATTAGGGTTAGGGTTAGCATCAGCCCTAGGATAGTGTTAGGGTTAGGGTTAGGGTTAGCACCAGGCCTAGGATAGTGTTAGTGTTAGGGTTAGCATCAGCCTTAGGATAGTGTTAGGGTTAGGGTTAGGGTTAGCATCAGCCGTAGGATAGTGTTAGGGTTAGGGTTAGCCTCAGCCCTAAGATAGTGTTAGAGTTAGGGTCATGGTTAGCATCAGCCCTAGGATAGTGTTAGGGTTAGGGTTAGGGTTAGCATCAGCCCTAGGATAGTGTTAGTGTTAGGGTTAGCATCAGCCCTAGGATAGTGTTAGGGTTAGGGTTAGGGTTAGCATCCGCCCGAGGATAGTGTTAGGAGTAGGGTTAGGGTTAGCATCAGCCCTAGGATAGTGTTAGTGATATGGTTAGGTTTAGCATCAGCCCTAGGATAGTGTTAGGGTAAGGGTTAGGGTTAGCATCAGGCCTAGGATAGTGTTAGGGTTACGGTTAGAATCAGCCCTAGGATAGTGTTAGGGTTAGGGTTAGGGTTAGCATCCGCCCTATGATAGTGTTAGGGTTAGGGTTAGGGTTAGCATCAGCCCTAGGATAGTGTTAGTGTTAGGGTTAGCATCAGCCCTAGGATAGTGTTAGGGTTAGGGTTAGGGTTAGCATCAGCCCTAGGATAGTATTAGGGTTAGGGTTAGGGTTAGGGTTAGCGTTAGCATCAGCCATAGGATAGTGTTAGGGTTAGGGTTAGCATCAGCCCTAGGATAGTGTTAGGGTTAGGGTTAGGGTTAGCATCAGCCCTAGGATAGTGTTAGGGTTAGGGTTAGCATCAGCCCTAGGATAGTGTTAGGGTTAGGGTTAGGGTTAGCACCAGGCCTAGGATAGTGTTAGGGTTAGGGTTTGGGTTAGCAGCAGCCCTAGGAGAGTGCTAGGGTTAGGGTTAGGGTTAGCATCAGCCCTAGGATAGTGTTAGGGTTACGGTTAGCATCAGCCCTAGGAGAGTGTTAGGGTAAGGGTTAGGGTTAGCATCAGCCCTAGGATAGTGTTAGGGTTAGGGTTATCATCAGCCCTAGGATAGTGTTAGGGTTAGGTTTAGGGTTAGGATCAGCCCTAGGATAGTGTTAGGGTTAGGGTTAGCCTCAGCCCTAGGAGAGTGTTAGGGTTAGGGATAGGGTTAGCATCAGGCCTAGGATAGTGTTAGGTTTAGGGTTAGGGTTAGCATCAGCCCTAGGATAGTGTTAGGGTTAGGGTTAGCATCAGGCCTAGGATAGTGTTAGGGTTAGGGTTAGCATCAGCCCTAGGAGAGTGTTAGGGTTAGGGTTAGGGTTAGCATCAGCCCTAGGATAGTGTTAGGGTTAGGGTTAACATCAGCCCTAGGATAGTGTTAGGGTTAGGGTTAGGGTTAGCATCAGCCCTAGGATAGTGTTAGGTTTGGGGTTAGCATCAGACCTAGGATAGTGTTAGGGTTAGGGTTAAGGTTAGCATCAGCCCTAGGATAGTGTAAGTGTTAGGTTTAGGGTGAGCATCAGGCCTAGGATAGTGTTAGGGTTAGGGTTAGCATCAGCCCTAGGATAGTGTAAGTGTTAGGGTTAGGGTTAGCATCAGGCCTAGGATAGTGTTAGTGTTAGGGTTAGCATCAGTCCTAGGATAGTGTTAGGGTTAGGGTTAGGGTTAGCATCAGCCCTAGGATAGTATTAGGGTTAGGGTTAGCATCAGCCCTAGGATAGTGTTAGGGTTAGGGTTAGGGTTAGCACCAGGCCTAGGATAGTGTTAGTGTTAGGGTTAGCATCAGCCTTAGGATAGTGTTAGGGTTAGGGTTAGGGTTAGCATCCGCCGTAGGATAGTGTTAGGGTTAGGGTTAGCCTCAGCCCTAAGATAGTGTTAGAGTTAGGGTCATGGTTAGCATCAGCCCTAGAATAGTGTTAGGGTTAGGGTTTGGGTTAGCATCAGCCCTAGGATAGTGTTAGTGTTAGGGTTAGCATCAGCCCTAGGATAGTGTTAGGGTTAGGGTTATGGATATCATCAGGCCTAGGATATTGTTAGGGTTAGGGTTAGCATCAGCCCTAGGATAGTGTTAGTGTTAGGGTTAGCATCAGCCTTAGGATAGTGTTAGGGTTAGGGTTAGGGTTAGCATCAGCCGTAGGATAGTGTTAGGGTTAGGGTTAGCCTCAGCCCTAGGAAAGTTTTAGAGTTAGGGTTAGGTTTAGCATGAGCCCTAGGATAGTGTTAGGGTTAGGGTTTGGGTTAGCATCAGCCCTAGGATAGTGTTAGTGTTAGGGTTAGCATCAGCCCTAGGATAGTGTTAGGGTTAGGGTTAGGGTTAGCATCAGCCCTAGGATAGTATTAGGATTAGGGTTAGGGTTACGGTTAGTTTTAGCATCAGCTCTAGGATTGTGTTAGGGTTAGGGTTAAGGTTAGCATCAGCCCTAGGATAGTGTTAGGTTAGGGTTAGGATTAGCATCAGGCCTAGGACAGTGTTAGGGTTAGGGTTAGCATCAGCCCTAGGATAGTGTTAGGGTTAGGGTTAGCATCAACCCTAGGATAGTGCTTGGGTTAGGGTTAGCATCAGGCCTAGGATAGTGTTATGGTTAGGGTTAGCATCAGCCCTAGGATAGTGTTAGTGTTAGGGTTAGGGTTAGCATCAGCCCTAGGATAGTGTTAGGGTTATGGTTAGGTTTAGCATCAGCCCTAGGATAGTGTAAGGGTAAGAGTTAGGGTTAGCATCAGGCCTAGGATATTGTTAGGGTTAGGGTTAGCATCAGCCCTAGGATAGTGTTTGACTTAGGGTTAGGGTTAGCATCAGCCCTAGGATAGTGTTAGGGTTAGGGATAGGGTTAGCATCAGCCCTAGGATAGTGTTAAGGTTAGGGTTATGGTTAGCTTCAGCCCTAGGATAGTGTTAGGTTTAGGGTTAGGGTTAGCATCAGCCCTAGGATATTATTAGGGTTAGGGTTAGCATCAGCCCTAGGATAGTGTTAGGGTTAAGGTTAACATCAGCCCTAGGATAGTGTTAGGGTTAGGGTTAGGGTTAGCATCAGCCCTAGGATAGTGTTAGGTTTGGGGTTAGCATCAGACCTAGGATAGTGTTAGGGTTAGGGTTAAGGTTAGCATCAGCCCTAGGATAGTGTAAGTGTTAGGTTTAGGGTGAGCATCAGGCCTAGGATAGTGTTAGGGTTAGGGTTAGCATCAGCCCTAGGATAGTGTAAGTGTTAGGGTTAGGGTTAGCATCAGGCCTAGGATAGTGTTAGTGTTAGGGTTAGCATCAGTCCTAGGATAGTGTTAGGGTTAGGGTTAGGGTTAGCATCAGCCCTAGGATAGTGTTAGTGTTAGGGTTAGCATCAGCCCTAGGATAGTGTTAGGGTTAGGGTTAGGGTTAGCATCAGCCCTAGGATAGTATTAGGGTTAGGGTTAGGGTTAGGGTTAGCGTTAGCATCAGCCATAGGATAGTGTTAGGGTTAGGGTTAGCATCAGCCCTAGGATAGTGTTAGGGTTAGGGTTAGGGTTAGCATCAGCCCTAGGATAGTGTTAGGGTTAGGGTTAGCATCAGCCCTAGGATAGTGTTAGGGTTAGGGTTAGGGTTAGCACCAGGCCTAGGATAGTGTTAGGGTTAGGGTTTGGGTTAGCAGCAGCCCTAGGAGAGTGCTAGGGTTAGGGTTAGGGTTAGCACCAGGCCTAGGATAGTGTTAGTGTTAGGGTTAGCATCAGCCTTAGGATAGTGTTAGGGTTAGGGTTAGGGTTAGCATCCGCCGTAGGATAGTGTTAGGGTTAGGGTTAGCCTCAGCCCTAAGATAGTGTTAGAGTTAGGGTCATGGTTAGCATCAGCCCTAGAATAGTGTTAGGGTTAGGGTTTGGGTTAGCATCAGCCCTAGGATAGTGTTAGTGTTAGGGTTAGCATCAGCCCTAGGATAGTGTTAGGGTTAGGGTTATGGATATCATCAGGCCTAGGATATTGTTAGGGTTAGGGTTAGCATCAGCCCTAGGATAGTGTTAGTGTTAGGGTTAGCATCAGCCTTAGGATAGTGTTAGGGTTAGGGTTAGGGTTAGCATCAGCCGTAGGATAGTGTTAGGGTTAGGGTTAGCCTCAGCCCTAGGAAAGTTTTAGAGTTAGGGTTAGGTTTAGCATGAGCCCTAGGATAGTGTTAGGGTTAGGGTTTGGGTTAGCATCAGCCCTAGGATAGTGTTAGTGTTAGGGTTAGCATCAGCCCTAGGATAGTGTTAGGGTTAGGGTTAGGGTTAGCATCAGCCCTAGGATAGTATTAGGATTAGGGTTAGGGTTACGGTTAGTTTTAGCATCAGCTCTAGGATTGTGTTAGGGTTAGGGTTAAGGTTAGCATCAGCCCTAGGATAGTGTTAGGTTAGGGTTAGGATTAGCATCAGGCCTAGGACAGTGTTAGGGTTAGGGTTAGCATCAGCCCTAGGATAGTGTTAGGGTTAGGGTTAGCATCAACCCTAGGATAGTGCTTGGGTTAGGGTTAGCATCAGGCCTAGGATAGTGTTATGGTTAGGGTTAGCATCAGCCCTAGGATAGTGTTAGTGTTAGGGTTAGGGTTAGCATCAGCCCTAGGATAGTGTTAGGGTTATGGTTAGGTTTAGCATCAGCCCTAGGATAGTGTAAGGGTAAGAGTTAGGGTTAGCATCAGGCCTAGGATATTGTTAGGGTTAGGGTTAGCATCAGCCCTAGGATAGTGTTTGACTTAGGGTTAGGGTTAGCATCAGCCCTAGGATAGTGTTAGGGTTAGGGATAGGGTTAGCATCAGCCCTAGGATAGTGTTAAGGTTAGGGTTATGGTTAGCTTCAGCCCTAGGATAGTGTTAGGTTTAGGGTTAGGGTTAGCATCAGCCCTAGGATATTATTAGGGTTAGGGTTAGCATCAGCCCTAGGATAGTGTTAGGGTTAAGGTTAACATCAGCCCTAGGATAGTGTTAGGGTTAGGGTTAGGGTTAGCATCAGCCCTAGGATAGTGTTAGGTTTGGGGTTAGCATCAGACCTAGGATAGTGTTAGGGTTAGGGTTAAGGTTAGCATCAGCCCTAGGATAGTGTAAGTGTTAGGTTTAGGGTGAGCATCAGGCCTAGGATAGTGTTAGGGTTAGGGTTAGCATCAGCCCTAGGATAGTGTAAGTGTTAGGGTTAGGGTTAGCATCAGGCCTAGGATAGTGTTAGTGTTAGGGTTAGCATCAGTCCTAGGATAGTGTTAGGGTTAGGGTTAGGGTTAGCATCAGCCCTAGGATAGTATTAGGGTTAGGGTTAGCATCAGCCCTAGGATAGTGTTAGGGTTAGGGTTAGGGTTAGCACCAGGCCTAGGATAGTGTTAGTGTTAGGGTTAGCATCAGCCTTAGGATAGTGTTAGGGTTAGGGTTAGGGTTAGCATCCGCCGTAGGATAGTGTTAGGGTTAGGGTTAGCCTCAGCCCTAAGATAGTGTTAGAGTTAGGGTCATGGTTAGCATCAGCCCTAGAATAGTGTTAGGGTTAGGGTTTGGGTTAGCATCAGCCCTAGGATAGTGTTAGTGTTAGGGTTAGCATCAGCCCTAGGATAGTGTTAGGGTTAGGGTTATGGATATCATCAGGCCTAGGATATTGTTAGGGTTAGGGTTAGCATCAGCCCTAGGATAGTGTTAGTGTTAGGGTTAGCATCAGCCTTAGGATAGTGTTAGGGTTAGGGTTAGGGTTAGCATCAGCCGTAGGATAGTGTTAGGGTTAGGGTTAGCCTCAGCCCTAGGAAAGTTTTAGAGTTAGGGTTAGGTTTAGCATGAGCCCTAGGATAGTGTTAGGGTTAGGGTTTGGGTTAGCATCAGCCCTAGGATAGTGTTAGTGTTAGGGTTAGCATCAGCCCTAGGATAGTGTTAGGGTTAGGGTTAGGGTTAGCATCAGCCCTAGGATAGTGTTAGGGTTAGGGTTAACATCAGCCCAAGGATAGTGTTAGGGTTAGGGTTCGAGTTAGCATCAGCCCTAGGATAGTGTTAGGTTTAGGGTTAGCATCAGACCTAGGATAGTGTTAGGGTTAGGGTTAATGTTAGCATCAGCCCTAGGATAGTGTAAGTGTTAGGGTTAGGGTTAGCATCAGGCCTAGGATAGTGTTAGTGTTAGGGTTAGCATCAGCCCTAGGATAGTGTTAGGGTTAGGGTTAGGGTTAGCATCAGCCCTAGGATAGTATTAGGGTTAGGGTTAGCATCAGCCCTAGGATAGTGTTAGGGTTAGGGTTAGGGTTAGCACCAGGCCTAGGATAGTGTTAGTGTTAGGGTTAGCATCAGCCTTAGGATAGTGTTAGGGTTAGGGTTAGGGTTAGCATCAGCCGTAGGATAGTGTTAGGGTTAGGGTTAGCCTCAGCCCTAAGATAGTGTTAGAGTTAGGGTCATGGTTAGCATCAGCCCTAGGATAGTGTTAGGGTTAGGGTTAGGGTTAGCATCAGCCCTAGGATAGTGTTAGTGTTAGGGTTAGCATCAGCCCTAGGATAGTGTTAGGGTTAGGGTTAGGGTTAGCATCCGCCCGAGGATAGTGTTAGGAGTAGGGTTAGGGTTAGCATCAGCCCTAGGATAGTGTTAGTGATATGGTTAGGTTTAGCATCAGCCCTAGGATAGTGTTAGGGTAAGGGTTAGGGTTAGCATCAGGCCTAGGATAGTGTTAGGGTTACGGTTAGAATCAGCCCTAGGATAGTGTTAGGGTTAGGGTTAGGGTTAGCATCCGCCCTATGATAGTGTTAGGGTTAGGGTTAGGGTTAGCATCAGCCCTAGGATAGTGTTAGTGTTAGGGTTAGCATCAGCCCTAGGATAGTGTTAGGGTTAGGGTTAGGGTTAGCATCAGCCCTAGGATAGTATTAGGGTTAGGGTTAGGGTTAGGGTTAGCGTTAGCATCAGCCATAGGATAGTGTTAGGGTTAGGGTTAGCATCAGCCCTAGGATAGTGTTAGGGTTAGGGTTAGGGTTAGCATCAGCCCTAGGATAGTGTTAGGGTTAGGGTTAGCATCAGCCCTAGGATAGTGTTAGGGTTAGGGTTAGGGTTAGCACCAGGCCTAGGATAGTGTTAGGGTTAGGGTTTGGGTTAGCAGCAGCCCTAGGAGAGTGCTAGGGTTAGGGTTAGGGTTAGCATCAGCCCTAGGATAGTGTTAGGGTTACGGTTAGCATCAGCCCTAGGAGAGTGTTAGGGTAAGGGTTAGGGTTAGCATCAGCCCTAGGATAGTGTTAGGGTTAGGGTTATCATCAGCCCTAGGATAGTGTTAGGGTTAGGTTTAGGGTTAGGATCAGCCCTAGGATAGTGTTAGGGTTAGGGTTAGCCTCAGCCCTAGGAGAGTGTTAGGGTTAGGGATAGGGTTAGCATCAGGCCTAGGATAGTGTTAGGTTTAGGGTTAGGGTTAGCATCAGCCCTAGGATAGTGTTAGGGTTAGGGTTAGCATCAGGCCTAGGATAGTGTTAGGGTTAGGGTTAGCATCAGCCCTAGGAGAGTGTTAGGGTTAGGGTTAGGGTTAGCATCAGCCCTAGGATAGTGTTAGGGTTAGGGTTAACATCAGCCCTAGGATAGTGTTAGGGTTAGGGTTAGGGTTAGCATCAGCCCTAGGATAGTGTTAGGTTTGGGGTTAGCATCAGACCTAGGATAGTGTTAGGGTTAGGGTTAAGGTTAGCATCAGCCCTAGGATAGTGTAAGTGTTAGGTTTAGGGTGAGCATCAGGCCTAGGATAGTGTTAGGGTTAGGGTTAGCATCAGCCCTAGGATAGTGTAAGTGTTAGGGTTAGGGTTAGCATCAGGCCTAGGATAGTGTTAGTGTTAGGGTTAGCATCAGTCCTAGGATAGTGTTAGGGTTAGGGTTAGGGTTAGCATCAGCCCTAGGATAGTATTAGGGTTAGGGTTAGCATCAGCCCTAGGATAGTGTTAGGGTTAGGGTTAGGGTTAGCACCAGGCCTAGGATAGTGTTAGTGTTAGGGTTAGCATCAGCCTTAGGATAGTGTTAGGGTTAGGGTTAGGGTTAGCATCCGCCGTAGGATAGTGTTAGGGTTAGGGTTAGCCTCAGCCCTAAGATAGTGTTAGAGTTAGGGTCATGGTTAGCATCAGCCCTAGAATAGTGTTAGGGTTAGGGTTTGGGTTAGCATCAGCCCTAGGATAGTGTTAGTGTTAGGGTTAGCATCAGCCCTAGGATAGTGTTAGGGTTAGGGTTATGGATATCATCAGGCCTAGGATATTGTTAGGGTTAGGGTTAGCATCAGCCCTAGGATAGTGTTAGTGTTAGGGTTAGCATCAGCCTTAGGATAGTGTTAGGGTTAGGGTTAGGGTTAGCATCAGCCGTAGGATAGTGTTAGGGTTAGGGTTAGCCTCAGCCCTAGGAAAGTTTTAGAGTTAGGGTTAGGTTTAGCATGAGCCCTAGGATAGTGTTAGGGTTAGGGTTTGGGTTAGCATCAGCCCTAGGATAGTGTTAGTGTTAGGGTTAGCATCAGCCCTAGGATAGTGTTAGGGTTAGGGTTAGGGTTAGCATCAGCCCTAGGATAGTATTAGGATTAGGGTTAGGGTTACGGTTAGTTTTAGCATCAGCTCTAGGATTGTGTTAGGGTTAGGGTTAAGGTTAGCATCAGCCCTAGGATAGTGTTAGGTTAGGGTTAGGATTAGCATCAGGCCTAGGACAGTGTTAGGGTTAGGGTTAGCATCAGCCCTAGGATAGTGTTAGGGTTAGGGTTAGCATCAACCCTAGGATAGTGCTTGGGTTAGGGTTAGCATCAGGCCTAGGATAGTGTTATGGTTAGGGTTAGCATCAGCCCTAGGATAGTGTTAGTGTTAGGGTTAGGGTTAGCATCAGCCCTAGGATAGTGTTAGGGTTATGGTTAGGTTTAGCATCAGCCCTAGGATAGTGTAAGGGTAAGAGTTAGGGTTAGCATCAGGCCTAGGATATTGTTAGGGTTAGGGTTAGCATCAGCCCTAGGATAGTGTTTGACTTAGGGTTAGGGTTAGCATCAGCCCTAGGATAGTGTTAGGGTTAGGGATAGGGTTAGCATCAGCCCTAGGATAGTGTTAAGGTTAGGGTTATGGTTAGCTTCAGCCCTAGGATAGTGTTAGGTTTAGGGTTAGGGTTAGCATCAGCCCTAGGATATTATTAGGGTTAGGGTTAGCATCAGCCCTAGGATAGTGTTAGGGTTAAGGTTAGGGTTAACACCAGGCCTAGGATAGTGTTAGTGTTAGGGTTAGCATCAGCCTTAGGATAGCGTTAGGGTTAGGGTTAGCATCAGCCGTCTGATAGTGTTAGGGTTAGGGTTAGCCTCAACCCTAGGATAGTGTTAGAGTTAGGGTTAGGGTTAGCATCAGCCGTAGGATAGTGTTAGGGTTAGGGTTAGCATCAGCCCTAGGATAGTGTTAGGGTTAGGGTTAGGGTTAGCATCAGCCCTAGACTAGTGTTAGGGTTAGGGTTAGCATCAACCCTAGGATAGTGTTAGCGTTAGGGTTAGGGTTAGCATCAGCCCAAGGATAGTGTTAGGGTTAGTATTAGCCTCAGACCTAGGAGAGCGTTAGGGTTAGGGATAGGGTTAGCATCAGGCCTAGGATAGTGTTAGGGTTAGGGTTAGGGTTAGCATCAGCCCTAGGATAGTGTTAGGGTTAGGGTTAGCATCAGCCCTAAGATAGTGTTAGTGTTAGGGATAGGGTTAGCATCAGGCCTAGGATAGTGTTAGGGTAAGGGGTAGCCTCAGCCCTAGGAGAGTGTTAGGGTTAGGGATAGGGTTAGCATCAGGCCTAGGATAGTGTTAGGGTTAGGGTTAGGGTTAGCATCAGCCCTAGGATAGTGTTAGGGTTAGGGTTAGCATCAGGCCTAGGATAGTGTTAGGGTTAGGGTTAGCCTCAGCCCTAGGAGAGTGTTAGAGTTAGGGTTAGGGTTAGCATCAGCCCTAGGATAGTGTTTGGGTTAGGGTTAGGGTTAGCATCAGCCCTAGGATAGTGTTAGTGTTAGGGTTAGCATCAGCCCTAGGATAGTGTTAGGGTTAGGGTTAGGGTTAGCATCAGCCCTAGGATAGTGATAGGGTTAGGGTTAGGGTTAGCATCAGTCCTAGGATAGTGTTAGGGTTAGGGTTAACATAAACCGTAGGATAGTGTTAGGGTTAGGGTTAGGGTTATCATCAGGCCTAGGATAGTGTTAGGGTTAGCGTTAGGGTTAGCATCAGCCCTAGGATAGTGTTAGGGTTAGGGTTAGCATCAGCCCTAGGATAGTGTTAGGATTAGGGTTAGGGTTAGCATCAGCCCTAGGATAGTGTTAGGTTTAGGGTTAGCATCAACCCTAGGATAGTGTTAGGGTTAGGGTTAGCCTCAGAGCTAGGAGAGTGTTAGGGTTAGGGATAGGGTTAGCATCAGGCCTAGGATAGTGTTAGGTTTAGGGTTAGTGTTTGCATCAGCCCTAGGATAGTGTTAGGGTTATGGTTAGGTTTAGCATCAACCCTAAGATAGTGTTAGGGTAAGGGTTAGGGTTAGCATCAGCCCTAGGATAGTGTTAGGGTTAGGGTTAGCATCAGCCCTAGGATAGTGTTAGGGTTAGGGTTAGGGTTATCATCAAGCCTAGGATAGTGTTAGGGTTAGGGTTAGCATCAGCCCTAGGATAGTGTTAGGGTTAGGGTTAGGGTTATCATCAAGCCTAGGATAGTGTTAGGGTTAGGGTTAGCATCAGCTCTAGGATAGTGTTAGGGTTAGGGTTAGGGTTATCATCAGGCCTAGGATAGTGTGAGGGCTAGGGTTAGCATCAGATTTAGGATAGTGTTAGGGTTAGGGTTAGGGTTAGCATCAGCCCTAGGATAGTGTTAGGGTTAGGGTTAGCATCAGCCCTAGGATAGTGTTAGGGTTAGGGTTAACATAAACCCTAGGATAGTGTTAGGGTTAGGGTTAGGGTTATCATCAGGCCTAGAATAGTGTTAGGGTTAGGGTTAGGGTTAGCATCAGTTCAAGGATAGTGTTAGGGTTAGCGTTAGGGTTAGCATCAGCCCTAGGATAGTGTTTTGGTTAGGGTTAGGGTTAGCACCAGGCCCAAGATAGTGTTAGCGTTAGGGTTAGCATCAGCCTTAGGATAGTGTTAGGGTTAGGCTTAGGGTTAGCGTCAGGCCTAGGATAGTGTTAGGGTTAGGGTTAGCATCAGCCCTATGATGGTGTTAGGGTTAGGGTTAGGGTTATCATCAGGCCTAGGATAGTGTTAGATTTAGGGTTAGCATCAGCCCTAGGATAGTGTTAGGGTTAGGGTTAGGGTTAGCATCAGCCCTAGGATAGTGTTAGGGTTAGGGTTAGCATCAGCCGTAGGATAGTGTTAGGGTTAGGGTTAGCATCAGCCCTAGGATAGTGTTAGGATTAGGGTTAGGGTTAGCATCAGCCCTAGGATAGTGTTAGGGTTAGGGTTAACATAAACCCTAGGATAGTGTTAGGGTTAGGGTTAGGGTTATCATCAGGCCTAGAATAGTGTTAGGGTTAGGGTTAGGGTTAGCATCAGTTCAAGGATAGTGTTAGGTTTAGCGTTAGGGTTAGCATCAGCCCTAGGATAGTGTTAGGGTTAGGGTTAGGGTTAGCACCAGGCCCAGGATAGTGTTAGCGTTAGGGTTAGCATCAGCCTTAGGATAGTGTTAGGGTTAGGCTTAGGGTTAGCGTCAGGCTTAGGATAGTGTTAGGGTTAGGGTTAGCATCAGCCCTAGGATGGTGTTAGTGTTAGGGTTAGGGTTATCATCAGGCCTAGGATAGTGTTAGTGTTACGGTTAGAATCAGCCCTAGGATAGTGTTAGGGTTAGGGTTAGGGTTAGCATTAGCCCTAGGTTAGTGTTAGGTTTAGGGTTATGGATATCATCAGGCCTAGGATATTGTTAGGGTTAGGGTTAGCATCAGCCCTAGGATAGTGTTAGGGTTAGGGTTAGGTTTAGCATCAGCCCTAGGATAGTGTTAGGGTTAGGGTTAGAGTTAGCATCAGCCCTAGGATAGTGTTAGGGTTAGGGTTAGGGTTAGCATCAACCCTAGGATATTATTAGGGTTAGGGTTAGCATCAGCCCTAGAATATTGATAGGGGTAGGGTTAGGGTTAGCACCAGGCCTAGGATAGTGTTAGGGTTAGGGTTTGGGTTAGCATCAGCCCTAGGAGAGTGTTAGGTTTAGGGTTAGGGTTAGCATCAGCCCTAGGATAGTGTTAGGGTTAGGGTTAGCATCAGCCCTAGGAGAGTGTTAGGGTAAGGGTTAGGGTTAGTATCAGCCATAGGATAGTGTTAGGGTTAGGGTTAGCATCAGCCCTAGGATAGTGTTAGGGTTAGGGTTAGGGTTAGGATCAGCCCTAGGATAGTGTTAGGGTTAGGGTTAGCCTCAGCCCTAGGAGAGTGTTAGGGTTAGGGACAGGGTTAGCATCAGGCCTAGGATAGTGTTAGGTTTAGGGTTAGGGTTAGCATCAGCCCTAGGATAGTGTTAGGGTTAGGGTTAGCATCAGGCCTAGGATAGTGTTAGGGTTAGGGTTAGCATCAGCCCTAGGAGAGTGTTAGGGTTAGGGTTAGGGTTAGCATCAGCCCTAGGATAGTGTTAGGGTTAGGGTTAACATCAGCCCTAGGATAGTGTTAGGGTTAGGGTTAGGGTTAGCATCAGCCCTAGGATAGTGTTAGGTTTGGGGTTAGCATCAGACCTAGGATAGTGTTAGGGTTAGGGTTAAGGTTAGCATCAGCCCTAGGATAGTGTAAGTGTTAGGTTTAGGGTGAGCATCCGTCCTAGGATAGTGTTAGGGTTAGGGTTAGCATCAGCCCTAGGATAGTGTTAGGGTTAGGGTTAGGGTTCGCATCAGCCCTAGGATAGTATTAGGGTTAGGGTTAGCATCAGCCCTAGGATAGTGTTAGGGTTAGGGTTAGGGTTAGCACCAGGCCTAGGATAGTGTTAGTGTTAGGGTTAGCATCAGCCTTAGGATAGTGTTAGTGTTAGGGTTAGGGTTAGCATCAGCCGTAGGTTACTGTTAGGGTTAGGGTTAGCCTCAGCCCTAAGATAGTGTTAGAGTTAGGGTCAGGGTTAGCATCAGCCCTAGGATACTGTTAGGGTTAGGGTTAGGGTTAGCATCAGCCCTAAGGTAGTGTTAGTGTTAGGGATAGCATCCGCCCTAGGATAGTGTTAGGGTTAGGGTTAACATAAACCGTAGGATAGTGTTAGGGTTAGGGTTAGGGTTATCATCAGGCCTAGGATAGTGTTAGGGTTAGGGTTAGGGTTAGCATCAGTTCAAGGATAGTGTTAGGGTTAGCGTTAGGGTTAGCATCAGCCTTAGGATAGTGTTAGTGTTAGGGTTAGGGTTAGCATCAGCCCTAGGAGAGTGTTAGGGTTAGGGTTAGCATCAGGCCTAGGATAGTGTTAGGGTTAGGGTTAGCATCAGCCCTAGGATAGTGTTAGTGTTAGGGTTAGGGTTAGCATCAGCCCTAGGATAGTGTTAGGGTTATGGTTAGGTTTAGCATCAGCCCTAGGATAGTGTTAGGGTGAGTGTTAGGGTTAGCATCAGGCCTAGGATAGTGTTAGGGTTACGGTTAGAATCAGCCCTAGGATAGTGTTAGGGTTAGGTTTAGGGTTAGCATCAGCCCTAGGATAGTCTTAGGTTTAGGGTTAGGGATATCATCAGGCCTAGGATATTGTTAGGGTTAGGGTTAGCATCAGCCGTAGTATAGTGTTAGAGTTAGGGTTAGGGTTAGCATCAGCCCTAGGATAGTGTTAGGGTTAGTGTTCGCATCAGCCCTAGGATAGTGTTAGGGTTAGGGTTAGGGTTAGCACCAGGCCTAGGATAGTGTTAGGTTTAGGGTTAGCATCAACCCCAGGGTAGTGTTTGGGTTAGGGTTAGGGTTAGCATCAGCCCTAGGATAGTGTTAGGGTTAGGGTTAGCCTCAGAGCTAGGAGAGTGTTAGGGTTAAGGATAGGGTTAGCATCAGGCCTAGGATAGTGTTAGGGTTAGGGTTAGGGTTAGCATCAGCCCTAGGATAGTGTTAGGGTTATGGTTAGGTTTAGCATCAGCCCTAGGATAGTGTTAGGGTAAGGGTTAGGGTTAGCATCAGCCCTAGGATAGTGTTAGGGTTAGGGTTAGCATCAGCCCTAGGATAGTTTTAGGGTTAGGGTTAGGGTTATCATCAAGCCTAGGATAGTTTTAGGGTTAGGGTTAGCATCAGCCCTAGGATGGTGTTAGGGTTAGGGTTAGGGTTATCATCAAGCCTAGGATAGTGTTAGGGTTAGGGTTAGCATCAGTTCAAGGATAGTGTTAGGGTTAGCGTTAGGGTTAGCATCAGCCCTAGGATAGTGTTAGGGTTAGGGTTAGGGTTAGCACCAGGCCCAGGATAGTGTTAGCGTTAGGGTTAGCATCAGCCTTAGGATAGTGTTAGGGTTAGGCTTAGGGTTAGCGTCAGTCCTAGGATAGTGTTAGGGTTAGGGTTAGCATCAGCCCTAGGATGGTGTTAGGGTTAGGGTTAGGGTTATCATCAGGCCTAGGATAGTGTTAGGGTTAGGGTTAGCATCAGCCCTAGGATAGTGTTAGGGTTAGGGTTAGGGTTAGCATCAGCCCTAGGATAGTGTTAGGGTTAGGGTTAGCATCAGCTCTAGGATAGTGTTAGGGTTAGGCTTAGGGTTAGCGTCAGGCCTAGGATAGTGTTAGGGTTTGGGTTAGCATCAGCCCTAGGATAGTCTTAGGGTTAGGGTTAGGGTTAGCATCAGCCGTAGGATAGTGTTAGGGTTAGGGTTAGCCTCAGCCCTAAGATAGGGTTAGAGTTAGGGTTAGGGTTAGCATCAGCCCTAGGATAGTGTTAGGGTTAGGGTTAGGGTTAGCATCAGCCCTAGGATAGTGTTAGTGTTAGGGTTAGCATCAGACCTAGGATACTGTTAGGGTTAGGGTTAGGGTTAGCATCCGCCCTAGGATAGTGTTAGGGTTAGGGTTAGGGTTAGCATCAGCCCTACTATAGTGTTAGTGTTATGGTTAGGTTTAGCATCAGCCCTAGGATAGTGTTAGGGTAAGGGTTAGGGTTAGCATCAGGCCTAGGATAGTGTTAGGGTTACGGTTAGAATCAGCCCTAGGATAGTGTTAGGGTTAGGGTTAGGGTTAGCATCAGCCCTAGGATAGTGTTAGGTTTAGGGTTAGCATCAGACCTAGGATAGTGTTAGCGTTAGGGTTAAGGTTAGCGTCAGCCCCAGGATAGTGTAAGTGTTAGGGTTAGGGTTAGCATCAGGCCTAGGATAGTGTTAGGTTTAGGGTTAGCATCAGCCCTAGGATAGTGTTAGGGTTAGGGTTAAGGTTAGCATCAGCCCTAGGATAGTATTAGGGTTAGGGTTAGCATCAGCCCTAGGATAGTGTTAGGGTTAGGGTTAGGGTTAGCACCAGGCCTAGGATAGTGTTAGTGTTAGGGTTAGCATCAGCCTTAGGATAGTGTTAGGGTTAGGGTTAGAGTTAGCATCAGCCGTAGCATAGTGTTAGGGTTAGGGTTAGCCTCAGCCCTAAGATAGTGTTAGAGTTAGGGTCAGGGTTAGCATCAGCCCTAGGATAGTGTTAGGGTTAGGGTTAGGTTTAGCATCAGCCCTAGGATAATGTTAGGGTTAGGGTTAGGGTTAGCATCCGCCCTAGGATAGTGTTAGGGGTAGGGTTAGGGTTAGCATCAGCCCTAGGATAGTGTTAGTGTTATGGTTAGGTTTAGCATCAGCCCTAGGATAGTGTTAGGGTAAGGGTTAGGGTTAGCATCAGGCCTAGGATAGTGTTAGGGTTACGGTTAGAATCAGCCCTAGGATAGCGTTAGGGTTAGGGTTAGCCTCAGCCCTAGGAGAGTGTTAGGGTTAGGGATAGGGTTAGCATCAGGCCTAGGATAGTGTTAGGTTTAGGGTTAGGGTTAGCATCAGCCCTAGGATAGTGTTAGGGTTAGGGTTAGCATCAGGCCTAGGATAGTGTTAGGGTTAGGGTTAGCATCAGCCTTAGGAGAGTGTTAGGGTTAGGGTTAGGGTTAGCATCAGCCCTAGGATAGTGTTAGGGTTAGGGTTAACATCAGCCCAAGGATAGTGTTAGGGTTAGGGTTCGAGTTAGCATCAGCCCTAGGATAGTGTTAGGTTTAGGGTTAGCATCAGACCTAGGATAGTGTTAGGGTTAGGGTTAAGGTTAGCATCAGCCCTAGGATAGTGTAAGTGTTAGGGTTAGGGTTAGCATCAGGCCTAGGATAGTGTTAGTGTTAGGGTTAGCATCAGCCCTAGGATAGTGTTAGGGTTAGGGTTAGGGTTAGCATCAGCCCTAGGATAGTATTAGGGTTAGGGTTAGCATCAGCCCTAGGATAGTGTTAGGGTTAGGGTTAGGGTTAGCACCAGGCCTAGGATAGTGTTAGTGTTAGGGTTAGCATCAGCCTTAGGATAGTGTTAGGGTTAGGGTTAGGGTTAGCATCAGCCGTAGGATAGTGTTAGGGTTAGGGTTAGCCTCAGCCCTAAGATAGTGTTAGAGTTAGGGTCATGGTTAGCATCAGCCCTAGGATAGTGTTAGGGTTAGGGTTAGGGTTAGCATCAGCCCTAGGATAGTGTTAGTGTTAGGGTTAGCATCAGCCCTAGGATAGTGTTAGGGTTAGGGTTAGGGTTAGCATCCGCCCGAGGATAGTGTTAGGAGTAGGGTTAGGGTTAGCATCAGCCCTAGGATAGTGTTAGTGATATGGTTAGGTTTAGCATCAGCCCTAGGATAGTGTTAGGGTAAGGGTTAGGGTTAGCATCAGGCCTAGGATAGTGTTAGGGTTACGGTTAGAATCAGCCCTAGGATAGTGTTAGGGTTAGGGTTAGGGTTAGCATCCGCCCTAGGATAGTGTTAGGGTTAGGGTTAGGGTTAGCATCAGCCCTAGGATAGTGTTAGTGTTAGGGTTAGCATCAGCCCTAGGATAGTGTTAGGGTTAGGGTTAGGGTTAGCATCAGCCCTAGGATAGTATTAGGGTTAGGGTTAGGGTTAGGGTTAGCGTTAGCATCAGCTCTAGGATAGTGTTAGGGTTAGGGTTAGGGATAGAATCAACCATAGGATAGTGTTAGGGTTAGGGTTAGGGTTAGCATCAGCCCTAGGATAGTGTTAGGGTTAGGGTTAGCATCAGCCCTAGGATAGTGTTAGGGTTAGGGTTAGGGTTAGCATCAGCCCTAGGATAGTGTTAGGGTTAGGGTTAGCATCAGCCCTAGGATAGTGTTAGGGTTAGGGTTAGGGTTAGCACCAGGCCTAGGATAGTGGTAGGTTTAGGGTTAGGGTTAGCATCAGCCCTAGGATAGTGTTAGGGTTAGGGTTAGCATCAGGCCTAGGATAGTGTTAGGGTTAGGGTTAGCATCAGCCCTAGGAGAGTGTTAGGGTTAGGGTTAGGGTTAGCATCAGCCCTAGGATAGTGTTAGGGTTAGGGTTAACATCAGCCCTAGGATAGTGTTAGGGTTAGGGTTAGGGTTAGCATCAGCCCTAGGATAGTGTTAGGTTTGGGGTTAGCATCAGACCTAGGATAGTGTTAGGGTTAGGGTTAAGGTTAGCATCAGCCCTAGGATAGTGTTAGAGTTAGGGTTAGGGTTAGCATCAGCCGTAGGATAGTGTTAGGGTTAGGGTTAGCATCAGCCCTAGGATAGTGTTAGGGTTAGGGTTAGGGTTAGCATCAGCCCTAGACTAGTGTTAGGGTTAGGGTTAGCATCAACCCTAGGATAGTGTTAGCGTTAGGGTTAGGGTTAGCATCAGCCCAAGGATAGTGTTAGGGTTAGTATTAGCCTCAGACCTAGGAGAGCGTTAGGGTTAGGGATAGGGTTAGCATCAGGCCTAGGATAGTGTTAGGGTTAGGGTTAGGGTTAGCATCAGCCCTAGGATAGTGTTAGGGTTAGGGTTAGCATCAGCCCTAAGATAGTGTTAGTGTTAGGGATAGGGTTAGCATCAGGCCTAGGATAGTGTTAGGGTAAGGGGTAGCCTCAGCCCTAGGAGAGTGTTAGGGTTAGGGATAGGGTTAGCATCAGGCCTAGGATAGTGTTAGGGTTAGGGTTAGGGTTAGCATCAGCCCTAGGATAGTGTTAGGGTTAGGGTTAGCATCAGGCCTAGGATAGTGTTAGGGTTAGGGTTAGCCTCAGCCCTAGGAGAGTGTTAGAGTTAGGGTTAGGGTTAGCATCAGCCCTAGGATAGTGTTTGGGTTAGGGTTAGGGTTAGCATCAGCCCTAGGATAGTGTTAGTGTTAGGGTTAGCATCAGCCCTAGGATAGTGTTAGGGTTAGGGTTAGGGTTAGCATCAGCCCTAGGATAGTGATAGGGTTAGGGTTAGGGTTAGCATCAGTCCTAGGATAGTGTTAGGGTTAGGGTTAACATAAACCGTAGGATAGTGTTAGGGTTAGGGTTAGGGTTATCATCAGGCCTAGGATAGTGTTAGGGTTAGCGTTAGGGTTAGCATCAGCCCTAGGATAGTGTTAGGGTTAGGGTTAGCATCAGCCCTAGGATAGTGTTAGGATTAGGGTTAGGGTTAGCATCAGCCCTAGGATAGTGTTAGGTTTAGGGTTAGCATCAACCCTAGGATAGTGTTAGGGTTAGGGTTAGCCTCAGAGCTAGGAGAGTGTTAGGGTTAGGGATAGGGTTAGCATCAGGCCTAGGATAGTGTTAGGTTTAGGGTTAGTGTTTGCATCAGCCCTAGGATAGTGTTAGGGTTATGGTTAGGTTTAGCATCAACCCTAAGATAGTGTTAGGGTAAGGGTTAGGGTTAGCATCAGCCCTAGGATAGTGTTAGGGTTAGGGTTAGCATCAGCCCTAGGATAGTGTTAGGGTTAGGGTTAGGGTTATCATCAAGCCTAGGATAGTGTTAGGGTTAGGGTTAGCATCAGCCCTAGGATAGTGTTAGGGTTAGGGTTAGGGTTATCATCAAGCCTAGGATAGTGTTAGGGTTAGGGTTAGCATCAGCTCTAGGATAGTGTTAGGGTTAGGGTTAGGGTTATCATCAGGCCTAGGATAGTGTGAGGGCTAGGGTTAGCATCAGATTTAGGATAGTGTTAGGGTTAGGGTTAGGGTTAGCATCAGCCCTAGGATAGTGTTAGGGTTAGGGTTAGCATCAGCCCTAGGATAGTGTTAGGGTTAGGGTTAACATAAACCCTAGGATAGTGTTAGGGTTAGGGTTAGGGTTATCATCAGGCCTAGAATAGTGTTAGGGTTAGGGTTAGGGTTAGCATCAGTTCAAGGATAGTGTTAGGGTTAGCGTTAGGGTTAGCATCAGCCCTAGGATAGTGTTTTGGTTAGGGTTAGGGTTAGCACCAGGCCCAAGATAGTGTTAGCGTTAGGGTTAGCATCAGCCTTAGGATAGTGTTAGGGTTAGGCTTAGGGTTAGCGTCAGGCCTAGGATAGTGTT
Source organism: Lemur catta (assembly GCF_020740605.2). Taxonomy (NCBI): domain Eukaryota; kingdom Metazoa; phylum Chordata; class Mammalia; order Primates; family Lemuridae; genus Lemur; species Lemur catta. Next base: position 617,465 of record NW_025423876.1, on the reverse strand, counting down.
AGGGTTAGGGTTAGCATCAGCCCTATGATGGTGTTAGGGTTAGGGTTAGGGTTATCATCAGGCCTAGGATAGTGTTAGATTTAGGGTTAGCATCAGCCCTAGGATAGTGTTAGGGTTAGGGTTAGGGTTAGCATCAGCCCTAGGATAGTGTTAGGGTTAGGGTTAGCATCAGCCGTAGGATAGTGTTAGGGTTAGGGTTAGCATCAGCCCTAGGATAGTGTTAGGATTAGGGTTAGGGTTAGCATCAGCCCTAGGATAGTGTTAGGGTTAGGGTTAACATAAACCCTAGGATAGTGTTAGGGTTAGGGTTAGGGGTTATCATCAGGCCTAGAAATAGTGTTAGGGTTAGGGTTAGGGGTTAGCATCAGTTCAAGGATAGTGTTAGGTTTAGCGTTAGGGTTAGCATCAGCCCTAGGATAGTGTTAGGGTTAGGGTTAGGGTTAGCACCAGGCCCAGGATAGTGTTAGCGTTAGGGTTAGCATCAGCCTTAGGATAGTGTTAGGGTTAGGCTTAGGGTTAGCGTCAGGCTTAGGATAGTGTTAGGGTTAGGGTTAGCATCAGCCCTAGGATGGTGTTAGTGTTAGGGTTAGGGTTATCATCAGGCCTAGGATAGTGTTAGTGTTACGGTTAGAATCAGCCCTAGGATAGTGTTAGGGTTAGGGTTAGGGTTAGCATTAGCCCTAGGTTAGTGTTAGGTTTAGGGTTATGGATATCATCAGGCCTAGGATGTTAGGGTTAGGGTTAGCATCAGCCCTAGGATAGTGTTAGGGTTAGGGTTAGGTTTAGCATCAGCCCTAGGATAGTGTTAGGGTTAGGGTTAGAGTTAGCATCAGCCCTAGGATAGTGTTAGGGTTAGGGTTAGGGTTAGCATCAACCCTAGGATATTATTAGGGTTAGGGTTAGCATCAGCCCTAGAATATTGATAGGGGTAGGGTTAGGGTTAGCACCAGGCCTAGGATAGTGTTAGGGTTAGGGTTTGGGTTAGCATCAGCCCTAGGAGAGTGTTAGGTTTAGGGTTAGGGTTAGCATCAGCCCTAGGATAGTGTTAGGGTTAGGGTTAGCATCAGCCCTAGGAGAGTGTTAGGGTAAGGGTTAGGGTTAGTATCAGCCATAGGATAGTGTTAGGGTTAGGGTTAGCATCAGCCCTAGGATAGTGTTAGGGTTAGGGTTAGGGTTAGGATCAGCCCTAGGATAGTGTTAGGGTTAGGGTTAGCCTCAGCCCTAGGAGAGTGTTAGGGTTAGGGACAGGGTTAGCATCAGGCCTAGGATAGTGTTAGGTTTAGGGTTAGGGTTAGCATCAGCCCTAGGATAGTGTTAGGGTTAGGGTTAGCATCAGGCCTAGGATAGTGTTAGGGTTAGGGTTAGCATCAGCCCTAGGAGAGTGTTAGGGTTAGGGTTAGGGTTAGCATCAGCCCTAGGATAGTGTTAGGGTTAGGGTTAACATCAGCCCTAGGATAGTGTTAGGGTTAGGGTTAGGGTTAGCATCAGCCCTAGGATAGTGTTAGGTTTGGGGTTAGCATCAGACCTAGGATAGTGTTAGGGTTAGGGTTAAGGTTAGCATCAGCCCTAGGATAGTGTAAGTGTTAGGTTTAGGGTGAGCATCCGTCCTAGGATAGTGTTAGGGTTAGGGTTAGCATCAGCCCTAGGATAGTGTTAGGGTTAGGGTTAGGGTTCGCATCAGCCCTAGGATAGTATTAGGGTTAGGGTTAGCATCAGCCCTAGGATAGTGTTAGGGTTAGGGTTAGGGTTAGCACCAGGCCTAGGATAGTGTTAGTGTTAGGGTTAGCATCAGCCTTAGGATAGTGTTAGTGTTAGGGTTAGGGTTAGCATCAGCCGTAGGTTACTGTTAGGGTTAGGGTTAGCCTCAGCCCTAAGATAGTGTTAGAGTTAGGGTCAGGGTTAGCATCAGCCCTAGGATACTGTTAGGGTTAGGGTTAGGGTTAGCATCAGCCCTAAGGTAGTGTTAGTGTTAGGGATAGCATCCGCCCTAGGATAGTGTTAGGGTTAGGGTTAACATAAACCGTAGGATAGTGTTAGGGTTAGGGTTAGGGTTATCATCAGGCCTAGGATAGTGTTAGGGTTAGGGTTAGGGTTAGCATCAGTTCAAGGATAGTGTTAGGGTTAGCGTTAGGGTTAGCATCAGCCTTAGGATAGTGTTAGTGTTAGGGTTAGGGTTAGCATCAGCCCTAGGAGAGTGTTAGGGTTAGGGTTAGCATCAGGCCTAGGATAGTGTTAGGGTTAGGGTTAGCATCAGCCCTAGGATAGTGTTAGTGTTAGGGTTAGGGTTAGCATCAGCCCTAGGATAGTGTTAGGGTTATGGTTAGGTTTAGCATCAGCCCTAGGATAGTGTTAGGGTGAGTGTTAGGGTTAGCATCAGGCCTAGGATAGTGTTAGGGTTACGGTTAGAATCAGCCCTAGGATAGTGTTAGGGTTAGGTTTAGGGTTAGCATCAGCCCTAGGATAGTCTTAGGTTTAGGGTTAGGGATATCATCAGGCCTAGGATATTGTTAGGGTTAGGGTTAGCATCAGCCGTAGTATAGTGTTAGAGTTAGGGTTAGGGTTAGCATCAGCCCTAGGATAGTGTTAGGGTTAGTGTTCGCATCAGCCCTAGGATAGTGTTAGGGTTAGGGTTAGGGTTAGCACCAGGCCTAGGATAGTGTTAGGTTTAGGGTTAGCATCAACCCCAGGGTAGTGTTTGGGTTAGGGTTAGGGTTAGCATCAGCCCTAGGATAGTGTTAGGGTTAGGGTTAGCCTCAGAGCTAGGAGAGTGTTAGGGTTAAGGATAGGGTTAGCATCAGGCCTAGGATAGTGTTAGGGTTAGGGTTAGGGTTAGCATCAGCCCTAGGATAGTGTTAGGGTTATGGTTAGGTTTAGCATCAGCCCTAGGATAGTGTTAGGGTAAGGGTTAGGGTTAGCATCAGCCCTAGGATAGTGTTAGGGTTAGGGTTAGCATCAGCCCTAGGATAGTTTTAGGGTTAGGGTTAGGGTTATCATCAAGCCTAGGATAGTTTTAGGGTTAGGGTTAGCATCAGCCCTAGGATGGTGTTAGGGTTAGGGTTAGGGTTATCATCAAGCCTAGGATAGTGTTAGGGTTAGGGTTAGCATCAGTTCAAGGATAGTGTTAGGGTTAGCGTTAGGGTTAGCATCAGCCCTAGGATAGTGTTAGGGTTAGGGTTAGGGTTAGCACCAGGCCCAGGATAGTGTTAGCGTTAGGGTTAGCATCAGCCTTAGGATAGTGTTAGGGTTAGGCTTAGGGTTAGCGTCAGTCCTAGGATAGTGTTAGGGTTAGGGTTAGCATCAGCCCTAGGATGGTGTTAGGGTTAGGGTTAGGGTTATCATCAGGCCTAGGATAGTGTTAGGGTTAGGGTTAGCATCAGCCCTAGGATAGTGTTAGGGTTAGGGTTAGGGTTAGCATCAGCCCTAGGATAGTGTTAGGGTTAGGGTTAGCATCAGCTCTAGGATAGTGTTAGGGTTAGGCTTAGGGTTAGCGTCAGGCCTAGGATAGTGTTAGGGTTTGGGTTAGCATCAGCCCTAGGATAGTCTTAGGGTTAGGGTTAGGGTTAGCATCAGCCGTAGGATAGTGTTAGGGTTAGGGTTAGCCTCAGCCCTAAGATAGGGTTAGAGTTAGGGTTAGGGTTAGCATCAGCCCTAGGATAGTGTTAGGGTTAGGGTTAGGGTTAGCATCAGCCCTAGGATAGTGTTAGTGTTAGGGTTAGCATCAGACCTAGGATACTGTTAGGGTTAGGGTTAGGGTTAGCATCCGCCCTAGGATAGTGTTAGGGTTAGGGTTAGGGTTAGCATCAGCCCTACTATAGTGTTAGTGTTATGGTTAGGTTTAGCATCAGCCCTAGGATAGTGTTAGGGTAAGGGTTAGGGTTAGCATCAGGCCTAGGATAGTGTTAGGGTTACGGTTAGAATCAGCCCTAGGATAGTGTTAGGGTTAGGGTTAGGGTTAGCATCAGCCCTAGGATAGTGTTAGGTTTAGGGTTAGCATCAGACCTAGGATAGTGTTAGCGTTAGGGTTAAGGTTAGCGTCAGCCCCAGGATAGTGTAAGTGTTAGGGTTAGGGTTAGCATCAGGCCTAGGATAGTGTTAGGTTTAGGGTTAGCATCAGCCCTAGGATAGTGTTAGGGTTAGGGTTAAGGTTAGCATCAGCCCTAGGATAGTATTAGGGTTAGGGTTAGCATCAGCCCTAGGATAGTGTTAGGGTTAGGGTTAGGGTTAGCACCAGGCCGAGGATAGTGTTAGTGTTAGGGTTAGCATCAGCCTTAGGATAGTGTTAGGGTTAGGGTTAGAGTTAGCATCAGCCGTAGCATAGTGTTAGGGTTAGGGTTAGCCTCAGCCCTAAGATAGTGTTAGAGTTAGGGTCAGGGTTAGCATCAGCCCTAGGATAGTGTTAGGGTTAGGGTTAGGTTTAGCATCAGCCCTAGGATAATGTTAGGGTTAGGGTTAGGGTTAGCATCCGCCCTAGGATAGTGTTAGGGGTAGGGTTAGGGTTAGCATCAGCCCTAGGATAGTGTTAGTGTTATGGTTAGGTTTAGCATCAGCCCTAGGATAGTGTTAGGGTAAGGGTTAGGGTTAGCATCAGGCCTAGGATAGTGTTAGGGTTACGGTTAGAATCAGCCCTAGGATAGCGTTAGGGTTAGGGTTAGCCTCAGCCCTAGGAGAGTGTTAGGGTTAGGGATAGGGTTAGCATCAGGCCTAGGATAGTGTTAGGTTTAGGGTTAGGGTTAGCATCAGCCCTAGGATAGTGTTAGGGTTAGGGTTAGCATCAGGCCTAGGATAGTGTTAGGGTTAGGGTTAGCATCAGCCTTAGGAGAGTGTTAGGGTTAGGGTTAGGGTTAGCATCAGCCCTAGGATAGTGTTAGGGTTAGGGTTAACATCAGCCCAAGGATAGTGTTAGGGTTAGGGTTCGAGTTAGCATCAGCCCTAGGATAGTGTTAGGTTTAGGGTTAGCATCAGACCTAGGATAGTGTTAGGGTTAGGGTTAAGGTTAGCATCAGCCCTAGGATAGTGTAAGTGTTAGGGTTAGGGTTAGCATCAGGCCTAGGATAGTGTTAGTGTTAGGGTTAGCATCAGCCCTAGGATAGTGTTAGGGTTAGGGTTAGGGTTAGCATCAGCCCTAGGATAGTATTAGGGTTAGGGTTAGCATCAGCCCTAGGATAGTGTTAGGGTTAGGGTTAGGGTTAGCACCAGGCCTAGGATAGTGTTAGTGTTAGGGTTAGCATCAGCCTTAGGATAGTGTTAGGGTTAGGGTTAGGGTTAGCATCAGCCGTAGGATAGTGTTAGGGTTAGGGTTAGCCTCAGCCCTAAGATAGTGTTAGAGTTAGGGTCATGGTTAGCATCAGCCCTAGGATAGTGTTAGGGTTAGGGTTAGGGTTAGCATCAGCCCTAGGATAGTGTTAGTGTTAGGGTTAGCATCAGCCCTAGGATAGTGTTAGGGTTAGGGTTAGGGTTAGCATCCGCCCGAGGATAGTGTTAGGAGTAGGGTTAGGGTTAGCATCAGCCCTAGGATAGTGTTAGTGATATGGTTAGGTTTAGCATCAGCCCTAGGATAGTGTTAGGGTAAGGGTTAGGGTTAGCATCAGGCCTAGGATAGTGTTAGGGTTACGGTTAGAATCAGCCCTAGGATAGTGTTAGGGTTAGGGTTAGGGTTAGCATCCGCCCTAGGATAGTGTTAGGGTTAGGGTTAGGGTTAGCATCAGCCCTAGGATAGTGTTAGTGTTAGGGTTAGCATCAGCCCTAGGATAGTGTTAGGGTTAGGGTTAGGGTTAGCATCAGCCCTAGGATAGTATTAGGGTTAGGGTTAGGGTTAGGGTTAGCGTTAGCATCAGCTCTAGGATAGTGTTAGGGTTAGGGTTAGGGATAGAATCAACCATAGGATAGTGTTAGGGTTAGGGTTAGGGTTAGCATCAGCCCTAGGATAGTGTTAGGGTTAGGGTTAGCATCAGCCCTAGGATAGTGTTAGGGTTAGGGTTAGGGTTAGCATCAGCCCTAGGATAGTGTTAGGGTTAGGGTTAGCATCAGCCCTAGGATAGTGTTAGGGTTAGGGTTAGGGTTAGCACCAGGCCTAGGATAGTGGTAGGTTTAGGGTTAGGGTTAGCATCAGCCCTAGGATAGTGTTAGGGTTAGGGTTAGCATCAGGCCTAGGATAGTGTTAGGGTTAGGGTTAGCATCAGCCCTAGGAGAGTGTTAGGGTTAGGGTTAGGGTTAGCATCAGCCCTAGGATAGTGTTAGGGTTAGGGTTAACATCAGCCCTAGGATAGTGTTAGGGTTAGGGTTAGGGTTAGCATCAGCCCTAGGATAGTGTTAGGTTTGGGGTTAGCATCAGACCTAGGATAGTGTTAGGGTTAGGGTTAAGGTTAGCATCAGCCCTAGGATAGTGTAAGTGTTAGGTTTAGGGTGAGCATCAGGCCTAGGATAGTGTTAGGGTTAGGGTTAGCATCAGCCCTAGGATAGTGTAAGTGTTAGGGTTAGGGTTAGCATCAGGCCTAGGATAGTGTTAGTGTTAGGGTTAGCATCAGTCCTAGGATAGTGTTAGGGTTAGGGTTAGGGTTAGCATCAGCCCTAGGATAGTATTAGGGTTAGGGTTAGCATCAGCCCTAGGATAGTGTTAGGGTTAAGGTTAGCCTCAGCCCTAAGATAGTGTTAGAGTTAGGGTCATGGTTAGCATCAGCCCTAGAATAGTGTTAGGGTTAGGGTTAGGGTTAGCATCAGCCCTAGGATAGTGTTAGTGTTAGGGTTAGCATCAGCCCTAGGATAGTGTTAGGGTTAGGGTTATGGATATCATCAGGCCTAGGATATTGTTAGGGTTAGGGTTAGCATCAGCCCTAGGATAGTGTTAGTGTTAGGGTTAGCATCAGCCTTAGGATAGTGTTAGGGTTAGGGTTAGGGTTAGCATCAGCCGTAGGATAGTGTTAGGGTTAGGGTTAGCCTCAGCCCTAGGAAAGTTTTAGAGTTAGGGTTAGGTTTAGCATGAGCCCTAGGATAGTGTTAGGGTTAGGGTTTGGGTTAGCATCAGCCCTAGGATAGTGTTAGTGTTAGGGTTAGCATCAGCCCTAGGATAGTGTTAGGGTTAGGGTTAGGGTTAGCATCAGCCCTAGGATAGTATTAGGATTAGGGTTAGGGTTACGGTTAGTTTTAGCATCAGCTCTAGGATTGTGTTAGGGTTAGGGTTAGGGTTAGCATCAGCCCTAGGATAGTGTTAGGGTTAGGTTTAGGGTTAGCATCAGCCCTAGGATAGTCTTAGGTTTAGGGTTAGGGATATCATCAGGCCTAGGATATTGTTAGGGTTAGGGTTAGCATCAGCCGTAGTATAGTGTTAGAGTTAGGGTTAGGGTTAGCATCAGCCCTAGGATAGTGTTAGGGTTAGTGTTCGCATCAGCCCTAGGATAGTGTTAGGGTTAGGGTTAGGGTTAGCACCAGGCCTAGGATAGTGTTAGGTTTAGGGTTAGCATCAACCCCAGGGTAGTGTTTGGGTTAGGGTTAGGGTTAGCATCAGCCCTAGGATAGTGTTAGGGTTAGGGTTAGCCTCAGAGCTAGGAGAGTGTTAGGGTTAAGGATAGGGTTAGCATCAGGCCTAGGATAGTGTTAGGGTTAGGGTTAGGGTTAGCATCAGCCCTAGGATAGTGTTAGGGTTATGGTTAGGTTTAGCATCAGCCCTAGGATAGTGTTAGGGTAAGGGTTAGGGTTAGCATCAGCCCTAGGATAGTGTTAGGGTTAGGGTTAGCATCAGCCCTAGGATAGTTTTAGGGTTAGGGTTAGGGTTATCATCAAGCCTAGGATAGTTTTAGGGTTAGGGTTAGCATCAGCCCTAGGATGGTGTTAGGGTTAGGGTTAGGGTTATCATCAAGCCTAGGATAGTGTTAGGGTTAGGGTTAGCATCAGTTCAAGGATAGTGTTAGGGTTAGCGTTAGGGTTAGCATCAGCCCTAGGATAGTGTTAGGGTTAGGGTTAGGGTTATCACCAGGCCCAGGATAGTGTTAGCGTTAGGGTTAGCATCAGCCTTAGGATAGTGTTAGGGTTAGGCTTAGGGTTAGCGTCAGTCCTAGGATAGTGTTAGGGTTAGGGTTAGCATCAGCCCTAGGATGGTGTTAGGGTTAGGGTTAGGGTTATCATCAGGCCTAGGATAGTGTTAGGGTTAGGGTTAGCATCAGCCCTAGGATAGTGTTAGGGTTAGGGTTAGGGTTAGCATCAGCCCTAGGATAGTGTTAGGGTTAGGGTTAGCATCAGCTCTAGGATAGTGTTAGGGTTAGGCTTAGGGTTAGCGTCAGGCCTAGGATAGTGTTAGGGTTTGGGTTAGCATCAGCCCTAGGATAGTCTTAGGGTTAGGGTTAGGGTTAGCATCAGCCGTAGGATAGTGTTAGGGTTAGGGTTAGCCTCAGCCCTAAGATAGGGTTAGAGTTAGGGTTAGGGTTAGCATCAGCCCTAGGATAGTGTTAGGGTTAGGGTTAGGGTTAGCATCAGCCCTAGGATAGTGTTAGTGTTAGGGTTAGCATCAGACCTAGGATACTGTTAGGGTTAGGGTTAGGGTTAGCATCCGCCCTAGGATAGTGTTAGGGTTAGGGTTAGGGTTAGCATCAGCCCTACTATAGTGTTAGTGTTATGGTTAGGTTTAGCATCAGCCCTAGGATAGTGTTAGGGTAAGGGTTAGGGTTAGCATCAGGCCTAGGATAGTGTTAGGGTTACGGTTAGAATCAGCCCTAGGATAGTGTTAGGGTTAGGGTTAGGGTTAGCATCAGCCCTAGGATAGTGTTAGGTTTAGGGTTAGCATCAGACCTAGGATAGTGTTAGCGTTAGGGTTAAGGTTAGCGTCAGCCCCAGGATAGTGTAAGTGTTAGGGTTAGGGTTAGCATCAGGCCTAGGATAGTGTTAGGTTTAGGGTTAGCATCAGCCCTAGGATAGTGTTAGGGTTAGGGTTAAGGTTAGCATCAGCCCTAGGATAGTATTAGGGTTAGGGTTAGCATCAGCCCTAGGATAGTGTTAGGGTTAGGGTTAGGGTTAGCACCAGGCCTAGGATAGTGTTAGTGTTAGGGTTAGCATCAGCCTTAGGATAGTGTTAGGGTTATGGTTAGAGTTAGCATCAGCCGTAGCATAGTGTTAGGGTTAGGGTTAGCCTCAGCCCTAAGATAGTGTTAGAGTTAGGGTCAGGGTTAGCATCAGCCCTAGGATAGTGTTAGGGTTAGGGTTAGGTTTAGCATCAGCCCTAGGATAATGTTAGGGTTAGGGTTAGGGTTAGCATCCGCCCTAGGATAGTGTTAGGGGTAGGGTTAGGGTTAGCATCAGCCCCAGGATAGTGTTAGTGTTATGGTTAGGTTTAGCATCAGCCCTAGGATAGTGTTAGGGTAAGGGTTAGGGTGAGCATCAGGCCTAGGATAGTGTTAGGGTTACGGTTAGAATCAGCCCTAGGATAGCGTTAGGGTTAGGGTTAGCCTCAGCCCTAGGAGAGTGTTAGGGTTAGGGATAGGGTTAGCATCAGGCCTAGGATAGTGTTAGGTTTAGGGTTAGGGTTAGCATCAGCCCTAGGATAGTGTTAGGTTTAGGGTTAGCATCAGACCTAGGATAGTGTTAGGGTTAGGGTTAAGGTTAGCATCAGCCCTAGGATAGTGTAAGTGTTAGGGTTAGGGTTAGCATCAGGCCTAGGATAGTGTTAGTGTTAGGGTTAGCATCAGCCCTAGGATAGTGTTAGGGTTAGGGTTAGGGTTAGCATCAGCCCTAGGATAGTATTAGGGTTAGGGTTAGCATCAGCCCTAGGATAGTGTTAGGGTTAGGGTTAGGGTTAGCACCAGGCCTAGGATAGTGTTAGTGTTAGGGTTAGCATCAGCCTTAGGATAGTGTTAGGGTTAGGGTTAGGGTTAGCATCAGCCGTAGGATAGTGTTAGGGTTAGGGTTAGCCTCAGCCCTAAGATAGTGTTAGAGTTAGGGTCATGGTTAGCATCAGCCCTAGGATAGTGTTAGGGTTAGGGTTAGGGTTAGCATCAGCCCTAGGATAGTGTTAGTGTTAGGGTTAGCATCAGCCCTAGGATAGTGTTAGGGTTAGGGTTAGGGTTAGCATCCGCCCGAGGATAGTGTTAGGAGTAGGGTTAGGGTTAGCATCAGCCCTAGGATAGTGTTAGTGATATGGTTAGGTTTAGCATCAGCCCTAGGATAGTGTTAGGGTAAGGGTTAGGGTTAGCATCAGGCCTAGGATAGTGTTAGGGTTACGGTTAGAATCAGCCCTAGGATAGTGTTAGGGTTAGGGTTAGGGTTAGCATCCGCCCTAGGATAGTGTTAGGGTTAGGGTTAGGGTTAGCATCAGCCCTAGGATAGTGTTAGTGTTAGGGTTAGCATCAGCCCTAGGATAGTGTTAGGGTTAGGGTTAGGGTTAGCATCAACCCTAGGATAGTATTAGGGTTAGGGTTAGGGTTAGGGTTAGCGTTAGCATCAGCTCTAGGATAGTGTTAGGGTTAGGGTTAGGGATAGAATCAACCATAGGATAGTGTTAGGGTTAGGGTTAGGGTTAGCATCAGCCCTAGGATAGTGTTAGGGTTAGGGTTAGCATCAGCCCTAGGATAGTGTTAGGGTTAGGGTTAGGGTTAGCATCAGCCCTAGGATAGTGTTAGGGTTAGGGTTAGCATCAGCCCTAGGATAGTGTTAGGGTTAGGGTTAGGGTTAGCACCAGGCCTAGGATAGTGTTAGGTTTAGGGTTAGGGTTAGCATCAGCCCTAGGATAGTGTTAGGGTTAGGGTTAGCATCAGGCCTAGGATAGTGTTAGGGTTAGGGTTAGCATCAGCCCTAGGAGAGTGTTAGGGTTAGGGTTAGGGTTAGCATCAGCCCTAGGATAGTGTTAGGGTTAGGGTTAACATCAGCCCTAGGATAGTGTTAGGGTTAGGGTTAGGGTTAGCATCAGCCCTAGGATAGTGTTAGGTTTGGGGTTAGCATCAGACCTAGGATAGTGTTAGGGTTAGGGTTAAGGTTAGCATCAGCCCTAGGATAGTGTAAGTGTTAGGTTTAGGGTGAGCATCAGGCCTAGGATAGTGTTAGGGTTAGGGTTAGCATCAGCCCTAGGATAGTGTAAGTGTTAGGGTTAGGGTTAGCATCAGGCCTAGGATAGTGTTAGTGTTAGGGTTAGCATCAGTCCTAGGATAGTGTTAGGGTTAGGGTTAGGGTTAGCATCAGCCCTAGGATAGTATTAGGGTTAGGGTTAGCATCAGCCCTAGGATAGTGTTAGGGTTAGGGTTAGGGTTAGCACCAGGCCTAGGATAGTGTTAGTGTTAGGGTTAGCATCAGCCTTAGGATAGTGTTAGGGTTAGGGTTAGGGTTAGCATCCGCCGTAGGATAGTGTTAGGGTTAGGGTTAGCCTCAGCCCTAAGATAGTGTTAGAGTTAGGGTCATGGTTAGCATCAGCCCTAGAATAGTGTTAGGGTTAGGGTTAGGGTTAGCATCAGCCCTAGGATAGTGTTAGTGTTAGGGTTAGCATCAGCCCTAGGATAGTGTTAGGGTTAGGGTTATGGATATCATCAGGCCTAGGATATTGTTAGGGTTAGGGTTAGCATCAGCCCTAGGATAGTGTTAGTGTTAGGGTTAGCATCAGCCTTAGGATAGTGTTAGGGTTAGGGTTAGGGTTAGCATCAGCCGTAGGATAGTGTTAGGGTTAGGGTTAGCCTCAGCCCTAGGAAAGTTTTAGAGTTAGGGTTAGGTTTAGCATGAGCCCTAGGATAGTGTTAGGGTTAGGGTTTGGGTTAGCATCAGCCCTAGGATAGTGTTAGTGTTAGGGTTAGCATCAGCCCTAGGATAGTGTTAGGGTTAGGGTTAGGGTTAGCATCAGCCCTAGGATAGTATTAGGATTAGGGTTAGGGTTACGGTTAGTTTTAGCATCAGCTCTAGGATTGTGTTAGGGTTAGGGTTAGGGTTAGCATCAGCCCTAGGATAGTGTTAGGGTTATGGTTAGGTTTAGCATCAGCCCTAGGATAGTGTTAGGGTGAGTGTTAGGGTTAGCATCAGGCCTAGGATAGTGTTAGGGTTACGGTTAGAATCAGCCCTAGGATAGTGTTAGGGTTAGGTTTAGGGTTAGCATCAGCCCTAGGATAGTCTTAGGTTTAGGGTTAGGGATATCATCAGGCCTAGGATATTGTTAGGGTTAGGGTTAGCATCAGCCGTAGTATAGTGTTAGAGTTAGGGTTAGGGTTAGCATCAGCCCTAGGATAGTGTTAGGGTTAGTGTTCGCATCAGCCCTAGGATAGTGTTAGGGTTAGGGTTAGGGTTAGCACCAGGCCTAGGATAGTGTTAGGTTTAGGGTTAGCATCAACCCCAGGGTAGTGTTTGGGTTAGGGTTAGGGTTAGCATCAGCCCTAGGATAGTGTTAGGGTTAGGGTTAGCCTCAGAGCTAGGAGAGTGTTAGGGTTAAGGATAGGGTTAGCATCAGGCCTAGGATAGTGTTAGGGTTAGGGTTAGGGTTAGCATCAGCCCTAGGATAGTGTTAGGGTTATGGTTAGGTTTAGCATCAGCCCTAGGATAGTGTTAGGGTTAGGGTTAGCATCAGCTCTAGGATAGTGTTAGGGTTAGGCTTAGGGTTAGCGTCAGGCCTAGGATAGTGTTAGGGTTTGGGTTAGCATCAGCCCTAGGATAGTCTTAGGGTTAGGGTTAGGGTTAGCATCAGCCGTAGGATAGTGTTAGGGTTAGGGTTAGCCTCAGCCCTAAGATAGGGTTAGAGTTAGGGTTAGGGTTAGCATCAGCCCTAGGATAGTGTTAGGGTTAGGGTTAGGGTTAGCATCAGCCCTAGGATAGTGTTAGTGTTAGGGTTAGCATCAGACCTAGGATACTGTTAGGGTTAGGGTTAGGGTTAGCATCCGCCCTAGGATAGTGTTAGGGTTAGGGTTAGGGTTAGCATCAGCCCTACTATAGTGTTAGTGTTATGGTTAGGTTTAGCATCAGCCCTAGGATAGTGTTAGGGTAAGGGTTAGGGTTAGCATCAGGCCTAGGATAGTGTTAGGGTTACGGTTAGAATCAGCCCTAGGATAGTGTTAGGGTTAGGGTTAGGGTTAGCATCAGCCCTAGGATAGTGTTAGGTTTAGGGTTAGCATCAGACCTAGGATAGTGTTAGCGTTAGGGTTAAGGTTAGCGTCAGCCCCAGGATAGTGTAAGTGTTAGGGTTAGGGTTAGCATCAGGCCTAGGATAGTGTTAGGTTTAGGGTTAGCATCAGCCCTAGGATAGTGTTAGGGTTAGGGTTAAGGTTAGCATCAGCCCTAGGATAGTATTAGGGTTAGGGTTAGCATCAGCCCTAGGATAGTGTTAGGGTTAGGGTTAGGGTTAGCACCAGGCCTAGGATAGTGTTAGTGTTAGGGTTAGCATCAGCCTTAGGATAGTGTTAGGGTTATGGTTAGAGTTAGCATCAGCCGTAGCATAGTGTTAGGGTTAGGGTTAGCCTCAGCCCTAAGATAGTGTTAGAGTTAGGGTCAGGGTTAGCATCAGCCCTAGGATAGTGTTAGGGTTAGGGTTAGGTTTAGCATCAGCCCTAGGATAATGTTAGGGTTAGGGTTAGGGTTAGCATCCGCCCTAGGATAGTGTTAGGGGTAGGGTTAGGGTTAGCATCAGCCCTAGGATAGTGTTAGTGTTATGGTTAGGTTTAGCATCAGCCCTAGGATAGTGTTAGGGTAAGGGTTAGGGTTAGCATCAGGCCTAGGATAGTGTTAGGGTTACGGTTAGAATCAGCCCTAGGATAGCGTTAGGGTTAGGGTTAGCCTCAGCCCTAGGAGAGTGTTAGGGTTAGGGATAGGGTTAGCATCAGGCCTAGGATAGTGTTAGGTTTAGGGTTAGGGTTAGCATCAGCCCTAGGATAGTGTTAGGGTTAGGGTTAGCATCAGGCCTAGGATAGTGTTAGGGTTAGGGTTAGCATCAGCCTTAGGAGAGTGTTAGGGTTAGGGTTAGGGTTAGCATCAGCCCTAGGATAGTGTTAGGGTTAGGGTTAACATCAGCCCAAGGATAGTGTTAGGGTTAGGGTTCGAGTTAGCATCAGCCCTAGGATAGTGTTAGGTTTAGGGTTAGCATCAGACCTAGGATAGTGTTAGGGTTAGGGTTAAGGTTAGCATCAGCCCTAGGATAGTGTAAGTGTTAGGGTTAGGGTTAGCATCAGGCCTAGGATAGTGTTAGTGTTAGGGTTAGCATCAGCCCTAGGATAGTGTTAGGGTTAGGGTTAGGGTTAGCATCAGCCCTAGGATAGTATTAGGGTTAGGGTTAGCATCAGCCCTAGGATAGTGTTAGGGTTAGGGTTAGGGTTAGCACCAGGCCTAGGATAGTGTTAGTGTTAGGGTTAGCATCAGCCTTAGGATAGTGTTAGGGTTAGGGTTAGGGTTAGCATCAGCCGTAGGATAGTGTTAGGGTTAGGGTTAGCCTCAGCCCTAAGATAGTGTTAGAGTTAGGGTCATGGTTAGCATCAGCCCTAGGATAGTGTTAGGGTTAGGGTTAGGGTTAGCATCAGCCCTAGGATAGTGTTAGTGTTAGGGTTAGCATCAGCCCTAGGATAGTGTTAGGGTTAGGGTTAGGGTTAGCATCCGCCCGAGGATAGTGTTAGGAGTAGGGTTAGGGTTAGCATCAGCCCTAGGATAGTGTTAGTGATATGGTTAGGTTTAGCATCAGCCCTAGGATAGTGTTAGGGTAAGGGTTAGGGTTAGCATCAGGCCTAGGATAGTGTTAGGGTTACGGTTAGAATCAGCCCTAGGATAGTGTTAGGGTTAGGGTTAGGGTTAGCATCCGCCCTAGGATAGTGTTAGGGTTAGGGTTAGGGTTAGCATCAGCCCTAGGATAGTGTTAGTGTTAGGGTTAGCATCAGCCCTAGGATAGTGTTAGGGTTAGGGTTAGGGTTAGCATCAACCCTAGGATAGTATTAGGGTTAGGGTTAGGGTTAGGGTTAGCGTTAGCATCAGCTCTAGGATAGTGTTAGGGTTAGGGTTAGGGATAGAATCAACCATAGGATAGTGTTAGGGTTAGGGTTAGGGTTAGCATCAGCCCTAGGATAGTGTTAGGGTTAGGGTTAGCATCAGCCCTAGGATAGTGTTAGGGTTAGGGTTAGGGTTAGCATCAGCCCTAGGATAGTGTTAGGGTTAGGGTTAGCATCAGCCCTAGGATAGTGTTAGGGTTAGGGTTAGGGTTAGCACCAGGCCTAGGATAGTGTTAGGTTTAGGGTTAGGGTTAGCATCAGCCCTAGGATAGTGTTAGGGTTAGGGTTAGCATCAGGCCTAGGATAGTGTTAGGGTTAGGGTTAGCATCAGCCCTAGGAGAGTGTTAGGGTTAGGGTTAGGGTTAGCATCAGCCCTAGGATAGTGTTAGGGTTAGGGTTAACATCAGCCCTAGGATAGTGTTAGGGTTAGGGTTAGGGTTAGCATCAGCCCTAGGATAGTGTTAGGTTTGGGGTTAGCATCAGACCTAGGATAGTGTTAGGGTTAGGGTTAAGGTTAGCATCAGCCCTAGGATAGTGTAAGTGTTAGGTTTAGGGTGAGCATCAGGCCTAGGATAGTGTTAGGGTTAGGGTTAGCATCAGCCCTAGGATAGTGTAAGTGTTAGGGTTAGGGTTAGCATCAGGCCTAGGATAGTGTTAGTGTTAGGGTTAGCATCAGTCCTAGGATAGTGTTAGGGTTAGGGTTAGGGTTAGCATCAGCCCTAGGATAGTATTAGGGTTAGGGTTAGCATCAGCCCTAGGATAGTGTTAGGGTTAGGGTTAGGGTTAGCACCAGGCCTAGGATAGTGTTAGTGTTAGGGTTAGCATCAGCCTTAGGATAGTGTTAGGGTTAGGGTTAGGGTTAGCATCCGCCGTAGGATAGTGTTAGGGTTAGGGTTAGCCTCAGCCCTAAGATAGTGTTAGAGTTAGGGTCATGGTTAGCATCAGCCCTAGAATAGTGTTAGGGTTAGGGTTAGGGTTAGCATCAGCCCTAGGATAGTGTTAGTGTTAGGGTTAGCATCAGCCCTAGGATAGTGTTAGGGTTAGGGTTATGGATATCATCAGGCCTAGGATATTGTTAGGGTTAGGGTTAGCATCAGCCCTAGGATAGTGTTAGTGTTAGGGTTAGCATCAGCCTTAGGATAGTGTTAGGGTTAGGGTTAGGGTTAGCATCAGCCGTAGGATAGTGTTAGGGTTAGGGTTAGCCTCAGCCCTAGGAAAGTTTTAGAGTTAGGGTTAGGTTTAGCATGAGCCCTAGGATAGTGTTAGGGTTAGGGTTTGGGTTAGCATCAGCCCTAGGATAGTGTTAGTGTTAGGGTTAGCATCAGCCCTAGGATAGTGTTAGGGTTAGGGTTAGGGTTAGCATCAGCCCTAGGATAGTATTAGGATTAGGGTTAGGGTTACGGTTAGTTTTAGCATCAGCTCTAGGATTGTGTTAGGGTTAGGGTTAAGGTTAGCATCAGCCCTAGGATAGTGTTAGGTTAGGGTTAGGATTAGCATCAGGCCTAGGACAGTGTTAGGGTTAGGGTTAGCATCAGCCCTAGGATAGTGTTAGGGTTAGGGTTAGCATCAACCCTAGGATAGTGCTTGGGTTAGGGTTAGCATCAGGCCTAGGATAGTGTTATGGTTAGGGTTAGCATCAGCCCTAGGATAGTGTTAGTGTTAGGGTTAGGGTTAGCATCAGCCCTAGGATAGTGTTAGGGTTATGGTTAGGTTTAGCATCAGCCCTAGGATAGTGTAAGGGTAAGAGTTAGGGTTAGCATCAGGCCTAGGATATTGTTAGGGTTAGGGTTAGCATCAGCCCTAGGATAGTGTTTGACTTATGGTTAGGGTTAGCATCAGCCCTAGGATAGTGTTAGGGTTAGGGATAGGGTTAGCATCAGCCCTAGGATAGTGTTAAGGTTAGGGTTATGGTTAGCTTCAGCCCTAGGATAGTGTTAGGTTTAGGGTTAGGGTTAGCATCAGCCCTAGGATATTATTAGGGTTAGGGTTAGCATCAGCCCTAGGATAGTGTTAGGGTTAAGGTTAGGGTTAACACCAGGCCTAGGATAGTGTTAGTGTTAGGGTTAGCATCAGCCTTAGGATAGCGTTAGGGTTAGGGTTAGCATCAGCCGTCTGATAGTGTTAGGGTTAGGGTTAGCCTCAACCCTAGGATAGTGTTAGAGTTAGGGTTAGGGTTAGCATCAGCCGTAGGATAGTGTTAGGGTTAGGGTTAGCATCAGCCCTAGGATAGTGTTAGGGTTAGGGTTAGGGTTAGCATCAGCCCTAGACTAGTGTTAGGGTTAGGGTTAGCATCAACCCTAGGATAGTGTTAGCGTTAGGGTTAGGGTTAGCATCAGCCCAAGGATAGTGTTAGGGTTAGTATTAGCCTCAGACCTAGGAGAGTGTTAGGGTTAGGGATAGGGTTAGCATCAGGCCTAGGATAGTGTTAGGGTTAGGGTTAGGGTTAGCATCAGCCCTAGGATAGTGTTAGGGTTAGGGTTAGCATCAGCCCTAAGATAGTGTTAGTGTTAGGGATAGGGTTAGCATCAGGCCTAGGATAGTGTTAGGGTA